>NC_046662.1:21376062-21396998 GCF_010883055.1 Belonocnema kinseyi | reverse complement strand
TGTGTAAACATAAATGGGTGAAGTTTTGACAGGCGTCATTTGAAGGATCAAGCTCGACGAAAATGGTTCACATTAGTGAATACTAATGTCATCTCTTAGAATACTTCAGGTACTTATCAGACTGCCTAGTAAGTTACCTCGCACTTCGCGCTCGAATATTTATTATTTGCATTTGGAATGCTTGAAAAAAACTTTAACAAAAAGATCTATTTTAGATGGCAGCATTTATATGCGTCTTCATATTCTGAATTGTCTACTTAATTAAGTATAGTCAAAGATGAAGTTTCTCAAAGCTCTGTAGGCTTTGAGGTACACATTCTCATCGTGACACTCGCGCTGCGCGCTCGATTTCCGACAGACATTTGTAAACAGGTTTTGTTGGATTTTTTTCTCGTAACTTTCGTCGTTTTTCCACAAATTTTTTTTTTTATTTTATTTTTTTTCAACGTTATTTTTCACGAATAAAACAAAAAGTAGGCGTCCTATCAAGAGGTGATTTTTAACGAAACTGTAGATCTTTTTGGGTTAAACATTTTTGTTAATTCATATTTTTTCGTATCCTACATAGTTTGTCTACAAAATGGAATTTTTTATTTTCCATTATTTTTTGTGCAATCAAAATTTGAATTTTCGATTTTTGAAGAAAATCCAAAAATTGGTTATGATAATCTTTTAGAGCTTTCAAAAATAAATGTTTTTCTTTTCTTGACTTTTTTTCATATCGTGCGTTTTTCGGCTTCCAATTTTGATTTTCGGTTGATTAAAAAAATTTTGAAAACGCTATAACTGAGAATTTTCTATTTATCGAAAAAAGTCATTAGGATAAATTGTTTGTTCTTTTTAATACTATAAATATCCGTACATGGAATTTTCAAATTCAGAAAAAAGTGGTCTCAAAAATTTTCAAACTGCGCTCACTTTTTGAATTTTTATCAAAAATGGCTGGTTCACGAACTCGTCCTTTCTTTTGGGACCTAACAAAAGTGTGTCCAAGTTGAATTTGATTCGCTCATTTTTTCGAGAGTTATCGTGTTTACGGACGGACGGCCGGACGGACAGAAATACAGACAGACGCCATCGTGAAAACCTGATTTTCGGATTCAGGGGTCTCGAAACGTGGAGATCCGCTGAAAAAGTGTGATGTCAAATTTCCGACAATTCTAATACTTTCTCAATCATAAATGATGAGAATGTAAAAATAGAATAGCCAAATTTCCAGTTGAAAAAAAATTAAATTAAAACCAAAAAAAAACAGAATTTTCAACAAAATTCTTAAATACAGTTTGGAAAAAATTCTCTGACGGAAAAAAATCCCTGATATTTCCAGGTTTTTCCAGGGATATGAAAATTCCCTGACAATTCCAGGTTCGATCCTCTGTAGAATATATTTTATCGGCTGAAAAAAAATGTCGATGCAAGTCTCGATTTTTGTACTTGTAAGATTTTTGAGACCGAATAAAAAATTGTCATGGCTGGTAGAAATGAAAAAGACACAGTCAATTCATATCCGTTCAAAGATTAGCAATATATAATTTTTTTAAATATCCTCGCCATGTTCATTAGCATTCAGGTGATGGCACTCAAAAATCGAGAATTGATTATTCAAAAATCTAACCTTGGAACACCATGATGCCCCCTGCGTGTATTCCTTTCAAAAGAATTCTTTCTCATCAAAATCTACCATTCTGCGCACAGCAGCATACTAAATCTAAAATCCATCCAGAACCCCACAATATTCATTCTTACGGTTTTCTCCTATGTCTATCTTCCCCAGCCCACGAATCTAAATCGTTAATCTTAAATTCCCTACCCCTCAGACAGGTAGGTGTATATATCAAATATGTATAAAACTCCGGCACGCACGAGTGGCCATAAACAAGGATTTTCCCCAACATACCTGAGAACAACAGCAGCAACTGGTGGTCTCCCCTGAGCACCCTGGCGAGACGAGTGCGAGTGAAGAAAAGCTGGCACGTGGAGCCTCGACCTGGGATAAAGAGGTCCATGGGGAACGAGAAGAGTGAGATATTCGTCAGTCTTGAGCTCCTTGTAATCCTCTCGATTAGGGGCCAGAGTTACACTTCCGAGATGCGTGACTGGTTGGATTTGCACCCTGGGCTGGCAGAAAGACGAGGATCCGGAGTCAAGGACGTGCGGAAGTGGAGCATCCTCAGGACTCCTGGGTTCAAGGACGGAATAGGAAAGTTGCACGGTTCTCGGCAGAGTCTTCGGGACCTTGATCCTCCCAGAGGCGTCGGGGGGTGGTAGGGGTGGCCACCAATTAGCTGGTATAGTGATCTGGGCCAGACAGACTCCATCTTCGCCGTCGGGACTGCAGGCTGCTGTCAAGGGACTGTTTCCAATCCCGGATCCTGTTGAGTCCATTGATCCAGATCCGGATGGGGAATTCAACCTGCTGCTTCCAGTGCCTCCGTTTGAAGAAGCGTGCAGCACGACGCAGACTCTTTGATGACGACCCAGAAGCAATTGTCTTCTACCCGTTGCCTCGCTTCCCGCGTGGAATAATACCCTGGAAATAATAAAGCAGATCTTTGCTTTGATTCATGATGGTGATTTTAAATTCTTGATCATTTCTCGGTCACGTTTTTCTATTTTCCCGGTCAACTAATAGTAACATCAGGATGGCCGTTTTCATCGAAGAGAAAAATTTTCGGTTTTTCCCCGGTTATTTGCAAACATTTTTCACGGTCAGATTCAGTTACGAAAATCTAAATCCACGTTATCATTTTCAAAAATGATATTGTTTTTAGCCATTTTAAGCTAGAAGCATTTGAAATACATTTTTTTATAAACTAAACACTTCTTAAATTAAAAGTTAAATTATTTTTATTTGAAATAGTTTAAAAATCCTAAAAATTCTTCAAAATTTTATTTAAAATTCTCGAAATATCTAAATGTTGATTTACATTTTTTTTCTTCAAATTTTGAACTATTTTAAAAATTTGTTCAGGACTTCCAAACATCTTTTAAAATGCATAGGATTTTTCCTGAAATTTTTTCTAATCTCTTTTAATCATGCCAAATTAAAAAAAAAATTCCTTAAACTCTTCCACATTAATTTTTTTATAATTTTGTAAACCTTTCTAAATATTTTTAAATATTCTTTTAAAATTAATTTTTCAAAATAAAAAAATCACTTTCAATTTTTCTAGTAAGTGTTTTTTTGTTCTTCAAGCCTTTCCAAATTCTTAAAAAGCTTCTAAATCTTTTGTTCGGAATCTGCTAAAATCTATATTTGGTTTTAAATTAGGTCGTGAACAATTTTGACCTAAATCTCGGTACGAATAGCCGGATTTTGTCGGTATACATAGACATTTCGTTTAAATTATTTCAAATCATTTCAAATCGTCAATTAATTTTGAATTTTTTCAACTTTTATATATCACTTTAACTTACTTGAATTTTTTCTAAGACGAATAGGTGTTCTTAGGTTTCTTAGATTCGAATATTTATTTGTACAATTACTGATTTTATATGATCAGTCATATATTTCCAAATATTAATAAATTGTTCTTTTCATAAATTAAAAAATTTCAAATTTAATTTAATTCAAACACTTTTATTTTTAACGCTAAAATCTGGAAATTCTAAAATTGTGAACTGATTCCGAATCGTCTTGTAAAATCAATTATTATTAACTTTTTGAATCTTAAAGTTCGTTTCAATTTTAAAAATAATTAATTTATATTCATAGTTGATCAACTAAAAATGTTTTTTATCCCAAATCTTCAATTTTAAACGCTTCTAATTTTTAATTGTTTAAGTCTTTAAAACTACATTTTAAAATTCTTTAAATGAAAACGTACACTTAAGAAGTAAGAATCTAAAATGGAAAATTTGTAAAGTGAAAGATTTTCGAATTACGCATTCTAAATTGAATGATATCATAATTGAAATGTGATTATAGTCATGTATAAAATGGAAGTTGTTAACATTCTTCGATTGAATAATTTTTAAATTAAATGCTATCAAACTGTGAATTTTTAATTTTTATAAATTGATCAGTATAAGGATTTCTGTTTAACTCACATTAATAAATATGTTAGAAAGAAATCTATTTTTCTTTTCCAATTCAGTACAAAATAGAAAATAAAATTCAGAAAAAATGGAAAACCAACATTGATTCCTTTACAACTCATTAAAAATGCTACAATACAAAACAAAATCGTTCTTTCAATTCATAAAATATAGAACAAAATTTTCTTCTTGCCAGTTCATAAAATATTTAAAACCAAAATTTTCTCCTTTCAAATTCGATAAAAATCTAGAAAATATAAAATGCCTTCCTGAAGATAAAAAAAGATGTAAAGCTAAAATCTCGTTTCGAACTTAATAAAAATTTTAATCGGAATTTTAAATTCGTTTAACTTCTAAGGCTGGAAACACTTCAATTTTCAAAGTTGAAATCAATAAATTGTTTAATTTGAACATATTTAAAATCGCCTCATAAAATCAGTCAATGTTTAGTTTGAACACTTGTGCTACAGTTCAGTTTTAAACATGATTAATTAATTTAAATTTACAGTGGAAAAATTAAAATATTTTTTATCCAATTATCCATTTTAGAACTCTTTAAATTGAAAATGTGCGCTTAAAAATGAAGACCTAAAATGAAACATTTTTAGAGCAAAATATTTTATAATTCCGCATTATAAATTGCATGGTGATGTTTTGGAAAATGGAGTTATTATCAGTAAAAAAGTTTTTTTTGTTGCTAAAGCTGCCTCATATGAATGAAAGAATGTTATTTAATTACTAAAATAATTAAGAAGTTCCTTTTTTAGACATTAATTTCCTTAATTGCCTGAATTGCTACATATATATTTTTAAATAATATAGTTTTGTTAATATGAATATAACAATCTAAATGTTTATTAACAATTAAGATAAACAGATTCAAAATTCACGTAGAAGAAATAGGCTTTTAAATCAAAATAACTTGATTACTGTGTTTTTTATCAATATATAATGACACCGCATTCTAAGATCTTAAACATAATAACAATGACAAATTGTTTATAAAATTAGTTCTTAATATTTGTGAATAACTTAGACGCTTAACTCAGTCGGAAACTATTTAAATGAAAAGAAAATTCGAATGTGTTTATCTTAATGTTTTTTATAAGCATTCAAATTGTTATATTTTATCGAATATTAAAGATATATTCAATTTAGAAAGATCTGTAGCGATTTCGGCGATTATAGGAAATCAAAATTTTAAAAAACCACAAAATTTAATACTTTTTTTCTAAACTTTTAAATACCTTTGTAACTAGTAGTCATTCTTACAATAATTTAAAACAGTTTCAGTTCAAAATTTTTTTATCCATTACTCTTAAGGGTTAACATGTCGAATTAGTTTACCTAATTTGTTAATCGTACTTTTTCATATTTTTAATGCAACTGTTCTAAATAAAAAAGGAGGATATAAAACTTCCAAGCTCTAGGCGCTTCTGAACAAAAAATTTAAATAACTAAGCTTTCGAACAATTATTAATATTAAAAATAAACAAAGAACAAAAAAGCATATCAAAAAAAGTTACATTTAGAAACAGTAACGGTAAAGATAGCAATTTAATTCCTTTTAAAAAATAACTTGCGTCAATAATTTCATTATATATGAAAACTGAAAAAGGGGCCGCAAAATGTTTGGGATAGCACAGCGGTTTAGCATTTTTTATTATATCTTTTATGATTCGACAACTCTGCAATCGACAAAAATTAGTAGTAAAATTAAAGAAAGAAAAAAACAGCAAATTTTATTTTGGCCTGGGGCCATCTGAGGATTTAAATCCAGTCCGCATGTTGAAGAATGAAGATATATCGCAAATATTGCCAATATTGCTCTTCCAATATTGATAATATTAGGATTCCAACTTGTTTTCTAGACTGTCTAAAAGGTTAAAAATAATGGAAAATCTGTATTATTCCATTATAAATTTTAATATTGAAAATGAGGATATTATATAAAGAAGAGACAAACATTTGAGAAATGAATTGTAGAAAAATTTGAAATATTCGAATAGATTTTTCAAGCCAGCTTTTAGTATACTAAATCTCACTCGTCTGTCATAAAGAAAAAAAGAGAAGTATGAACTAAAGGAAATCCTTGGCGAGAGGAAGAACTTGCTAAAACTTCAACGCCCTGAAGCATCTCATAGTATCGGGAAATTGAGAAAAGTAGGTGTTACTCGTTGGATCGATAATTCTAAAAGTACTTGCATCCCTCAGATTTGGGCCAAGCGTATATACCACTATGTAATATAAGGAGGATCGAGAATTCCGGAAAAAGCACTATATTCACCATAAATTCTATATCTTATGGTAAAAGTTGAAATCTTAGGGTCTTTCATGATTCTCCGATTTTTGATAAACTAAAATGTACCGACACATTCCAAAGTATCCTTTTTAAACTAATATTTTATAAAATTCAAAAAACATTTAAAAAATAATAACAAATAGAATAAAAAAAGTAAAGGGATACAAAATCGTCAGAAGTTGTATTTAAACGTCTTTCAAAGGAAGTCCATTTTACTCAATGCAGAAACGAAACATTTATCATAGAAACGAAATTACTTATTGAAAAATCAGGACATGAATAAACATAATAAAACAGAAATTTTGAAACACTGATATAAATCAATAAAAATTTTAACAAATTATATTTGAAGATTTTTTCGAAACAATGCATATATCTAAAAATACAAATCGAGATATAAATATTCAAATTATTTAATAAATATGTCTCAAAAATTGTCGAAATATAGAGGCTTCGAACTGTAATATGGTGTTTCCTCCTTACCTCAAGAAAATAAAGCCTTCCGCAATAGAATAATTATAAAAATTAAAAACTTCAAAATGCGAGAATTTCAATTTTGAAGCGTTTGGAATTTGATAATTTTAAATTGACAGCATTAAAAATGCAATAAATTTATAATTAAAATACGAAAGGTTTCCTTATAAATTTAAATCGTTACACATTCTTTAAACTTGACGATTTAAAAATAAAAATAAAATTTAAATTGTTTACGAGACACTCGAAGAGACATTAGAAATTGAACAATTTCCAAATAGAAAACGATCAGTAAGATAAAATCAAGATAGTCATGTAATATTAAATAAATTTAATTTCTGAATTAAAAAAAGTTAAATTGAGAGCGTCTTAAAAATGAAACAATTTCAGATAGAAATATATTAAACGGGTTTCATTTCAAATATAAATCCTTCAAAATTGTACAATTTCAAATTAAAAAGGCCGGAAATAGAACTATATTTTTCTGTACAAACATTAAAAATGTAATAATTTCGACTGGAAAGTATTTTTAATTAAATATGTTTACATTGAAAGAGGTCCCAATTAATTAAAAATTAGAATGTCACTGAACATTTTCAATTCTGCAATATATAATTTCATATTGTTGACATTAAAACTTTTCAATCCTTCATTTTGAATCTGTCGAATGTTTATTGCAGCAAAATTATTGTTCAATATTGAAGACATCAGATTCATCAAATTTATTATTATTTTAAGAAGCATACAAAAAAGTTTAATATCAACCAAATAGTTGAATTTTTTAGCCAAGTAGTTGCATTTAAAAAAATTACTTTTTGACATAATGCATGAATTTTAAGCCATAATAGTTTAAACTCCATCAAAAAAAATATATTTTTAACCAAAAAGTAAAAATTTCAACTGAATAATATTAAATTTATATCAAAAATAGAATATTTTTAGTTACACAAAATAACTTTCTAGCACAAAAAAGTAGTATTCAAGCTAGAAAATTAATTTTATAAAAAAAAAGAGAAACACCAATTCTCCACTAAAAAAAATGTATCATCTAAAACGGAATAGTTAAATGCTCGGGTTCAACAATTAATTTGTAACAAAAGCTGACTTTTAACAGCTGACTGACTTTTCAAACAGAAAGGATACTTTTAAAAAATTATTTTTAATAAAAAAGATTAACTTTGAACCAAATGGTCAAATTAAGCAATTAATTATAAAATTAAAGCAAATTAAAATTAAAATTTAAAGTTAAAATTTAAGCAATTAATTACATTTTCAAAAAAAAAAAAAAAAATTTCAACGAAGAAGAATAATTTTCTACAAAACAAAAGACGAATTTTCAACAAAACACATTAATTTCCATCAAGAACATTTTATTGTGAACGAAGTAGTTGCATCCTTTACCAAACCAGTTAAACATTCAACCGAAAAATTCCTTTTTTACAAAATAGTTGAATTTCCAACTAAATAATATAAATTTGAAACCATAAAGTTCATTCTTCACCCAAATAAAAAAATAATAATGTTCAACCACGAAGATTATTATTCTACTAATAATGACAAATTTTTAACAAAACGCATTCATTTTTAATAAACACTTGAATTTTCTACTGAAGAATATTAAATTACAATCAAAAATGGAATAGTCCAATTTTCGATTAAAGAACATAATGTTAAAAAAAAGGAATTTTCTACCAAAAAATACAAAATTACAACAGAAGACATTAATTTTTAACAAGAAAATTTATTTGCTAAACAAATAGAAGAATCTTTTACCAATAGATACAAATTTAATCAAAACACATTCATTTTCAGCCAAAAAATCGAATTTTCAACCAAAGAATATTCAATTAAAATAAAAAATGGAATACTTGAACTTTCAGTTTAAGAACATAATGTAAAAAAAGGAATTTTTAAACAAAAAAATCAATTGTCAAGCAATTAAATTAATTTTCTACCAAAAAAACACATAAATTTTCAAATAAAAAGGATAAATTTGTAATGAAAAATGGAAGAGGTAAATTCTCGAATAAAAAAATTAATTTTCAAACAAGAAAAAAAAATTTTTCCCCAAAATACTTCATTTTTTACCAAAATTCTTCAACTGCCAAGCGAACAGGAAAATTTTCGGTCAGAAATTTTAGTTAAAAAAGAAAAGAATTGTCAAGAATAAACTTAAATTTTCTACTGAAAAATTCGAATTTGCAAATACCCGTATATATGCTTCAGATTAAAAAAAAACCCTATAAATGAGAATAAAATCCGCAGTAGCAGGGATGAAGTAATATTTATTACTGTTTTTTAATTTAAAAAATTCTAATGCTTTAAATTAAAATTAAATGCATTATTTATTAATTATAATTAACAATTTCATTTATTTTAATTAATTATTAATTAATTAAAAATAAATCTAATTACTTAAATACTATAAAGTGAATCAAAAACATTTTCTTATTTCAATGTGTATGAAAAATAATAGTCAAATAAAATTTTGTAACAAAAAATGGAAGTTAAATTTTCAATGAAATTAATTAATTTTCTCACCAAAAAAACTTTAACAAAATAGTTTAAAACTATTTGAATTATCTAAGTTACTTTAAATACCCTGAATCACTCTGGATCACAAGTTAATCACTTGGACTAATGTGCCCTCGTGGAGAGCTTTACTTAGTGGATGTGATTAGACTAAATCTTCACTCACTATGGGATCTAAATATGGGCTTATCACTCAGCTTCTGGACTTTTGTGTGATCTACATTCTACGATATAGGATGACTTTGTGAAGCTCTTCACCTGGGGTGATTTGAAACTTACCTGAGCACAGGAGAGTCCCGGGCGACACTGGTGCTCACCAGGTGAGCCGACATGTCCAGATGCCTGGCTCCTAGTTCCTGGGCATCCAGCAAAGTGCCGGTCATCGTCATCGACGAGGAGGTCGAGTTGCTGGGACCTTTCCGAAGATCGGGTATCGGAAGGCTATCCAGCGGATCTGGAACGATGTACCTAGCCGGAACGGTTTGTTTTGTGCTGAAAGGGCCGTAGGTCGCTCTGACAGAGACCGGTTCGCTCGTCTGAAAGACGCTGAACTTGTCAATGGAGAGGACTGCACCTGGTGGCGACGCCGACACTGTTGATATTGGCGTCATCGTTTCCGGTCTCGACGCCGCCGGATAGTACTGCCTTGGGGTGTGTTTCAGAAAAAAACCACCATCCTTGTTCTCAAAGTGCACATCCACCGAAGCTGCTACGCCTACAAACAGAAAAATATCCAAAATAGAAACTATTCTTTATTGTTGTATTTGCATATTGTAATTTCATATTATAACATAATAATATTTTCATATTATTATAAACATTTCTGAGTTGAAATGTTGTCACAGGCTTATACTGCCCAACATGTCGGAGGCATTTTTGGTTAGAGTTAGATTTTTTTTTTTTATATATCATCAGTCACGGACGCATTTTTATAATGCAATCAAGTGATCTGATGAGAGCAGTCTGCCCAGACATATTGGACAAAGCCTGGTTTTTACCCCATCATTGACGGACTGGGTTGCAGTCAAGTACACGATGGGGGGACCTACAGCTTAAGGTGGGTTCCGAACCACCAGAACCTCGGTAAAGATACATTGAAAAATTTCTAAAGGTACCGGCTCAGGGATCGAACCCCGGACCTCTGAGGTGAAGTCCGAGTGTCTAACCAACTGAGCCACCGAGGCTCTTACCTTATTATTATTATTATTATTATATACCTCTTATTATTATTATTATTATTATTATTATTATTATTTAAGTTGTTTTCGGGTGAAACCGGTTTTTCATCATAGCCACGGACTAAGTCAGATGACTGATGAGATGAGGATTTTATAAGCAAATTTAATACGATGTTTGAAATCTTTTGCGGTTATATTGTAGATACAAAATAAGGAGCATGATGTAGTATGGAGTTCGTCATTTACCGCGATGTTATACTTCTTGTTTTCATTTCCTAATTATCAAGTTAAAATCTGACGTGCTTCAATTAAAAGTACTACTTGATATAATTAAAATAATTTAAATCTTAATTACACTCAACTCTCGGTTTAGTAACAGTGTCGAAGGTTGCCTGGCACTGACCTTGTTACTAAATCGGGTGAATCAAAACATAAACAGTCAGGGCCACCTAAATCGTTTCCATTTTCAGTGCATGATATTGCGTAATATACTCGACTGAGTACTCGCACATTGCGACACTTTCGAGGTGACATTCGCAACCGCGCTCGACCTGCCCCTTGAGAAACTGAGGGGCCCAGCAGTACTAAGAATTACTAAACAAAGTATTATTTTTAAAATAATTAGTCATTTTTTTTGTTGAAAAATATCGTGAAATAAGCCAGTGACAGAGTAATTTCGAGTACGCCTCTTGAAAAAGATGATTTGCGGTCCCAAAGATATCTCAACGAAGATTTATCGGAAATCAAAAAAGTTGCAAAATTTAGTTAAAATATAAGCCCCCCCCCCAACGATTATTTTAAGGAATTTTTTTTTATTTGTGTGATCATTTAAAATAAAATATGCGAATTTGTACGAAAAATGTCGTAATTTTTTAAGTGAAAAACAACGTTAATACAAAAATTGTAAACAAAAATATTGTTGGGAGGAGGCTTTTTATATCTAGAAAAAGTTTACCAAGTTTGAAAAGGATCGGGTCAGTAGTTATTGTAAAATCAGTGGAACAGAATTTTAAAAAGTGGTTTCAAGAAAAACTCGTTTAAAGTTTTAAACATTGAAAAAGTGAAGAAAAAAATTAATTTTTCAAACGATTTCAGCTCCTTCTTTTTTCCATTACACTGTGCACACTTCACGAACGTAGAAAGTGTAGTGACAACTAATAAAAATTCTATTATTTTATAGTATTTTTCATTGTCTTCTGGCACGTTTCTATATTTTCAAGCGCAACTGCGGTCTATTAATGTCTCCATACCCGACACTTATTCATTTTGAGGATGTTTATGATTAAAAATTCGCCAAATTGTTTAGTTTTCAATGCTTACTGTCTAAATCTTGAATATCTGCAAATAAAGATCCTTCAGTTTTTAATGTTTATAATTTAAAACGATATATTTTTGAACGTTTTTTGTTCAAATAGCTCAGTATTTAATATTTACAACTTATAACTCTTTAATTAAGCTTTCACATATAGACTACGGTTTGCAATGATATTAATTTCGAAAAGATTTAAATTCTTTTAATTAAACGTTCCTCAACTACATAATATTTGATTTTGAAATATTTATGATTCAAAGTTCAGCAGTTTTACAAGAGTTAAAAATGAAAAATCTTGAATTTAAAAAATATTAAATTCTAAATTATTTCAATTTTAATATTTACATTTTGAAGGTGTGTAACTCTCAACTTTTTTTAATAGTTCTATTTTGAAGATTTACAATTAAAAATTTTTCAATTTTAAAGATGTATAAATAAAAATTATAAAATTTTGATGATTTTGAATATCAACAAAAAATTTTCAATTATAAATCTTTTAAATTGAATAAATTTCGAATGTAAATCATACTAACTAGAGATTTTTGAATGTAAAAATTAGTTTAGTGTTCAATTCAAAATCTTCCAAATTGAAAAACTGTCAAATATAAACCATCAATTTTAAACATTTGCAATTTAAAGTTCTGCAATTTTTAAGAGTTACAGTTCAATGATCATGAATTTTGAAAATATATAATTGTAAATTATTAAAAATACAAGATTTATATTTGGAAGGTATTTAATTTTCAAGCTTTTGTTTTAATAGTTTCATTTTGAAGATTTACAAATTAGAACTCTTGAATTTTAGAGATATATGAATAAAAATTCTTAAATTTTTAAGATTTTTTAAATCAAAAGAAAGATTTCAATTCTGAAGCTTTAAAAGTAAATAAATTTTGACTGTGAATATCAAAATTAGAGCTTTTTTCAATGTAAAACTTAAATCTTGCATAATTTTTCACTGTAATTTTCAAAATTAAAACTTCTTCCATTTTAAAAAGGAATAAATAATAATTATTGAATTTGGATGATTTTTAAAATGAAAAGTCCATAGTTCAATTCTAAATCTTCCAAATGAAAGAAATATTGAATTTAAATCATAAAAATTCCGGTATTTTAAATGATAAAAATTAAAATTCTCATAATAATAAATTGTTGCGTGTCCACTTTAAAGACTCTTCAATTTTAAATGTTTACAATTCAATTTTCTATATTTTAAAGAGTTAGTCGAAAAATTTTTAATTTTAAACATGCATGAGTCTAAACATTCTTAAATTTGAATGATTTTTAAGTATAAATGTCTAGTGTTCAATTATAAATCTTCCAAATTGAAGGAGTTTTGAATGTAGGTAATTAAAATTACAGAATTTTTAATTGTAAAACCTAAAAATTGCATAATTTAAAAAATAAAAAACTCTTCAAGTTTATCGATTTACAATTTAAGTTGCATTTTTGTAGAAATAAAATTGAATCATGAATTTTGAAATTCTAGAATTTCAAATTATTTATTCATCAAGATTTATATTTCAAAATTATGTAACTATTAAAGTTTTGTTTGGAATAGTCCAATTTTGATGGTTTAGAATTTAAAATTCTTCAATTTTAACGATTTTCAATTTACAATTCTGTGATTTTGAATATTTGAAAATGAAGACTTTTTAATATATAATGTGTATAATAGAAAATTATATAATTGTGCCTTACTTGGAGTAGTTTAATTTTGAAAATAAGAAATAATCCTATTAATACAATTGAGTGAAAAGCTTTTTTTCGTTGAGGATACTGTGATAAATTTGCCATTGAAAATTTACCAATCGCGAACAGTCAAAATGAGAGCATTGATTTATTGTTTTCGGAAATTCTTATCATTTTTTAGATGTGTAACATGTTTCCGTATATATAAAAGGAACTGCAACCGTAAATAATTCCTTTTTTAAGGAACTTCGCCAACACTGACATCTTATAAAATTCTATTTCCATTTGAAGTTGTTTCAATTGACTAGAATTTTTTAGTTTGAATTGGAATATCAAATTCTCGTAATTTAAAGTCAGATGCAGTGTTGGGGCAGTTCCTTAAAATATGAACTAAATTAAAGTTGCCAGATGATAAGGTTCCATCTCAGAGAGAGCAAATGAAAAGGTGCTAACTCGTAAAGACAAAATGAAAAGGTAGTGACTCGCATATCGATCTCTCGAAGCTCAAGTTTCTTCAATGTGGACTAAGGGAATTAATGAATTTAAAGATTATTATTATTATTATTTATTAATAATTAATATATAATCTATAGAGACTCTTTTCCTGAATACTGTAATTATTATGACCACTGACCACTCATGGTGTTCTCAAATTAATTAAGGCATCTTGTTTCTTATCAGAACACTCTCCGACTTGAAGATGTTCAATATGGTCTCTTACAATTCTACATGGCAAATCGCAAGTACCCACTTGAAAAGCATGCAACATACAAGTCGACTCCTAGTGAGACGAGAACTCAAGTGGTTGAGGTCAAAAAGCCAAATAGTTTCAGGGTGCGGTTAATGAACCAAATTTCAGATTTGCCTTCTGCTTCTGAATTTCCGAAAGCATTTTCGCCTACGAGCCTCTGAAATTAATTAATTCATTAAGTATGTTAATGTAACCTTATTTTTTAATAAATTAAATTAAACAGATAATAAAGCTTGGAGAGAATATTAAAATTCAAAAGTAATTCGATTTTATGAATAATCTAAATTTACCTCAAAAACAAATTCATAGGAAAATGTGAATTGTAAAGTTCCAACATGTTTCTCCCCAGTTTATAAAATAAATTTCAAACTAAAACCCTTAAATTAAAAAAATGTATAAAAATGAAAATTTGCAAAAGTTCTACTAGTTTTTTTACAGAAACCCAGGGTAATTAGAACGTTATTTATTCTCGCAGCAAGATTTCATTTTTCAGAATTTTTTTATTCTTAAGCAGAATTTCAAAACAGAGGCAAGTCATATTCAGGTCAAATACGATTTAGTAGAGGAAAAAAATTTTAAAGGGAGAAAATAAAATATTAATTAACTCTATAATTACGAGGGACATTGAGCGATTTCATATGCTATTAATTATGTCTTGGGTCTATTATAGCGCGTATAATTTAATTTCTTTTTTTTCATTTGGATGGATTTTAAGATCCGAAGTAATTCCTTATTCACCATGACTAATATGAAAAATTGCAAAGTTTAGCTAATTTTAAGTGGCGTATGCTGATTATACTTTCATGAAAAATTCTGAAAAAGATTTTCATATTGTATAAATAATAAAATTATATTTCCATCAATCTGAAACATTACTCTTTACACCAAAAATCTTCCAAATTTTCCTAATTTAAAAATTATTTCTGAATAGAATCAAATAATGAAGAACTTTAGGATTTTATTTTTTGAACTTTGGTTTTCGAATATGAAACGTTTCTCAATTCTAATTCGAAGTTTGTAAATATAATTTAAATGTTCAGCGCCTTAATGGGAAACTTGAAATTTTACGTGTTTTCCAATTAAAATGCCTCCAAGTAAGATAACACTTTAAAAGTTTCCAAATTGGAAATGATCCAACTTGAAAGCTGTCAATGCGATTTCGCTCAAACTTTTCAATCTAACAATTTGGATATAATGAAAGTTTAAAAGTTAAGAAAAACAATAAATATATAGAAAACTTTTTATTTTACCTGTGAAATTGAAAACCAAACTTTGGAACTGAGTGAATTCAAATTATGTACTGACTAGTCTTACGAAAAAATCGTAACGATAGACAGTTAATTGGAATTAATAATAATTTAAAAGCTTTTAATATTGAGGGAGTCAAAATGTGACAATTTAAATCTATTAAAATAATAATTCAAAGATACAATAATAAAGAAATCTCTAAACGTACAAAAAAATCTTTCTATTCGTATCGAAATTTGGTACAATTAGGTGCATTTCCAAGAAAACGAAATCCTTGAGAGATTTTTTAATTAAACCATTAAAATAAGGAATCTTATAAATAAGTGGAAAAAGCGTTCCCAACCAGGAAAAGTGGTGTACTTTATTCAAAGAGTTGTTTTATCATCCCTTAAAGAATCAAGCTAGGAAATCTACATTTCCTAACAACCAAAATCAAAGTAGGCCCGATATAAAAAATATAAGGCATCTAGCCAAATATAACAAGAATTTTTGACACTGATAAGATTTCAATAATGTTTTATTTAATATTATTTAATAATATTTCTATTTCTCTGATAATTTTTCTCGAATAATTAATTCGCACATTAAAAATTTCAAAACAACTATATGCTTCAGAATCCGCATACAGTAGATGCACATAAAATTTTCTTTTGAGAAAACGCAGTCTCCTGGTGACTTTCGAATAAAATTAGAAATGTTAAATTATGTATCTAGATGTTAAATTTTGAAAATTTTCAATTAATTTCTCAGAGATTGCTAATTGTGTGTTCAGCGATTCTTGAAAATGAAATTCGAGATCTTTTCCAGGTTTTCCAGGTTAAGAAGTCGAATTTTTTCGGGACACCATTTTTACATCAAATGTTAAAATAACCGTTTGTTAAAAATGTAAAAAATAATCTATTTCATTTTGTATTCGCCCACAATTTTTTAAGACAACAGAACCATAAATAAACCAATTTTTTACGAACATTAGTCGTCTTTGAAGTCCTTGAAATATTTATGAAATCTTTGAAACATTTGTGAAAACTTATTTCTTTAACGTTTGTTTGTGAAATCTTTTGTGCACATTAAATATCATTGAAATCTTTTTAAATCGTCTGAAATTTATTGAAACCTTTTGAAATAGTTTAACATCGATCTTTAAGGCATTTGTGCAATCTTTTGTACGCGATTGAAGTATTTGAAATCTATTAATATGTTGATATCTTTGGAGATATTGTTTTTTTTAAATTTTTTATGAAATCTTTTGAAAGATTTAAAATCTTTGGAAATTTTTCTTCAATTTTTGTTTGTGAAATATTTTTAATTCGTTGGAATCATTGAATTGCAGTGAAACTATTCTGTAGCGCCGATTTTAGGGCTGGCGTTGGGTGGGAACTAACTCATTATAGCCCGCTCCGCTATTATATATTCACACCTGAGTGATCACCTGAATGACAACCGCAGGCCTAGCGTACCCCGCGCTGCTCCTTTTACACCTACCTGCGGCGCGGCGTTAATTCTCGGAAGGGCTATAGAAGGGAGGGCTATTGAATGGTTTCACTGTAATTGAAATCTGACTGAAATCTTATTAAATCTTACAAAATGTTTTGAAGCCTTTGAAATCTTTAAAATCTTTTGAAAGTTTTAAAAGCTTTGTGAAATTGCTGTGAAATATGCAATATCTGCTAAACGCCTTCTTCAAATCATTGAAACCCCTGAAATTTTTGTAAAATGTTCCACATATTTCAACTAATAATTTCTATAATTTGTAAGTTGAATATCACAAAAACTGTATATTTTAACATTCTATATTAGCACAGACGAAATTAAAGACCTTTAAAATTATTTACAATAGAAATTGCTTTATTTATTCTGTAATTAATAAAAGATCAATTATATTTTGATAGGGAAAGGGAGCGTCTATATATAACGTAACGCTGTTTATGGAGGGTGGGAGATGCAAGACTCTGTTATGGTTTTGTTACGAAGGGGGACAGGGAATGACCAATACCGTTACGTAATAAAACATTTAATATTACTAAAAATAATTTTAATTTTAATTTAATTAAAAAAAGTAGGTGAATTATTATTAATAATTATAACCCAAAAAATAAAAAAGGAACTAATTTGTCTGAAATTATTTTAATTTTCGAATATCTGAATGTTACGTAACGGCAATGGGGGTGGGGGGGGGGAGTTCAGCTAATTGTTAAAGTCCCGTTACATAGGGGGTGAGGGTTTCTAAAAACCTCGATTTTTGCATTACATAATATATGGACGCTCCCTAAATAACAAACTTTTCAGTAGCAAGATTTCTTCTAAACGAGATGTTTCATAATAGGCTAAAAGGTTTTAATCAATTTTCACATTTTGATAAAATAACTGTTTCAAAACAAAAAAATAATTCAAGGCTGTCATGAAAAATTCAAGAGAAAATTTCTAGGTTTTCAAGGTTACACAAAATTCAAGGAAAATTCCATGTTTTTAAAGGTGTTAAGGTAGCTGGGAATCCTAATTATACTTCATGCTTTCCTTTAACTGATAAGAAAATCAGAATTTGAAAATGTTTGATTAAAAAAATGCTATTACTTTTTTTTACGCTAGGTGAAAATTGGACTTTTATGTCTCCTATATCGGTTTATTTATCGAGGGAATTTTGAACAAGCAAAAACTTCTCACGGCAAATATTAGTAGAAATTAGTAATTTCAATGTTGATTACTCTATCAATCACACACCTGAAGTGCAATCGCTGATAATTTCCTTGAAAATTGTCTAAAACTGACGAACTGACGAACTGACGAACTGAGCACGAGTTGAGTAAAAAAAGAATTAAAATGGTCAAATTTCCCTCACATTGTCCGGTTTTGAAAAATTAAACTTGTAATGAAGACGGAGCGCTATTTGTCAGAAAAATCCAAATTGAAAATGTTAAAGCTGTTTATTCGAGGAGGAAATAGCAGAACGCAAGAGCTGGATCAGCATCTAAAAATCATTTATAGCTCAGTAAAAGACCCCATTTCAAAATTATTGGACAATCTCCAATCTCGTTTTGGCGAGGTACATGATTCTCTGAACCTTCATGTTCAACTACGATAGCATAATAAAAAAAGGCGTCATAAATACGCTATTGGGAAAAAGCGCCGAGGAAAAAGGAAAAAAATATCCGACCCGATGCTTTCTGGAAAATTTCATAATACCGGGAATAATAAATGCAATGCAGGGAATAACCAAATACAGACACAGGTAATACGATGGTTCGTTTGAATTTAATGACACAATATGTAGGTTGCTCTCATTTCTAAAATGGATATCAAACGCTCAATATTCGCTATTATTGTGGAGGCGATAAAACGAACAGTGTCATATTGTCTTTTGCAAATATTGTTTTATAGATGGGAATATCGAAAGGACTTTATCAACGTTTGCACCACTTTTCACATTAAATGAAATTGGGAAAAAATAATAAAGAGCTTTGCATTTGACGGGAGAAAATGGACAATTAAACTCACTTCAAGCAATTAAACTGACGCTGGTTCAATGGCTTTCTCCCGTAATTAGTTTTCCTGTGATTAGTTTAGGTCGAGTCTCACGAATCCTATTAGAGAAAAAATATCGAATAATTCAAAAAATGGGGAAATTATAGGGGATGAAAAGCGGCTATAATGGTAGAAAAAAAATCAGATAAAACAAGGAAAATAAAAGCTTAAATTGTTTTCATGTTAGGCACACCTTGAATTTTTTTCTTATAATAATTGTACGAATTGTTTCAAAAATTGTATAAAGTTTATAGTTTTATATTTACAATTTTCATTCGTACAAAAATAATGACTCTACATTTTTTGTTTGTTTAATTTCTAATCTAAAACAGTGAAATTTCTGATTTGGAACCTAGGAATATTGTAAAAGAATTATAATTCTGATGTCGAAATTATAATTCTTCATAGAAACTCCCTGTTTCAGTCTGAATTATAATTACGAACAGAAATTCCCTGTTTCACAGTGAAAATTATAATTCTTTACAGAAATTACCAGTTCCAAGTAACATCTACATTTATTTTCAAAAATTTCCCGTTCCAAGTCAAAATTTTATTTGTTTAAAACATTTTGTATTATAACTCATAAATATAGTAACTACCTTTTTTTACAAATTTTAAGAGTGAAGTTTCGAATTCTGGCAACTTTTTTATTTGAAAAAAAAAGAATTTTTAAATTTAAACGAATTCTGACTTGGATACGGAATTTTCAAAATTAGACGAATTGACGAATTCGGATGATTACATTTGTTTAATCTGCGTATTGTTTAATTTTGAAAAAATTCAGAATCGTCTTGTAAAATCAATTAATTCAAACGTTTTTACTTTTTTATTCTTCTGGTACTCAAAACTGACTATTGGTTAAGTAAAAGATTATAGAAGAATGCATTCTTAACTCAATGATTTAAGAATTTATAAAGTTAAAAATTGAACTTAACATTTAAAACAAATGCTCAAGCCGAACTTATTTTAAATTTTATTATACCATGTGATATGAAATTGGTAATATTTCAAATGATTGGATAAATTTCTCTTATACAAATTTGTAAAATTGCTAGTCAAAAGTAAATTCATTGTCATTTCCGGTTCTCTTCTTTATTCCTGGATAAAATAGGATATTGAATGGATCAAAGCGGAATCGATGAGTGAAAATGATTTTTTTATTTTATTTTATACAGATTCTTCTATTTTCAATCAAGTCTTTTTTCAAATTGTATACGTGGGCTGTTACACTGATATTATAAAAAAAAAATGTGGACACTAAAAGCATGTGGTTAAGAAAAGAAGCTTTTGCGGGTCCTTTTGTGGGTTCCTTGGTCATCTATCTTGATAAATTGCGACCTAGCCTTTGAAGGGTGGTACGTCGAACCATTGATGCACCTTTTCTCCACGTTCGTCCAGCTCGAACACCACACACCTCCTAGGAAATCTGCCGAAACAATTTTGTCCTTTTAATTTTGAACAATTCTGAACCCAAAAGATCAGGGGCCGATCCCTCCGGTCTTGTTACTGTTAGAAAATAGACTCAATTCAACTCCAGTGACTAATAGCTGCCCTTGAGGCTTAAGGCAAAGCTAGCTTATCTCGATTGAGAGAGATTGGCTCTGAGTTGACAAATTTTTCAACTCACATTTATCATTGGGGAATGATTTATTACGTTTTGAAAACTGTTGTCTTATCGAAATTTAAGATGTCATTTTTGATACTTGGAATTTATGTTAATGTCATCTCTAAACTGTCTTTAATCTTTAGGGGTTGCTATTGGAAGTTTCTCATACTTCCAGATTTTTTATATCAATGTATTTCAATTAATTATCAATTTTATTTTTTATATTATTTTTTATAATCAATTTCAATCAATATACAACTATCGTTTTCAGTCACCCCGTTTTC
>NC_046662.1:21322789-21375962 GCF_010883055.1 Belonocnema kinseyi | reverse complement strand
ACTTTGAACATTCCCTGATTTTTCTCGCACCAAGTTTTAACTTTCCCTGATGAGTATAACATTAAAAAATCAGCTTTTTAATCTTGTATGTTTGTAGTGTCCATAAGTAAAAAGTTACACATAAATGTTTTTAAAATTATTTTCTTCTTTTAAAAATACAAACGGCTTTTCGATTATCGAAGGAACCACATTCACTGCAGGAGACCTTACCTGCTCTACAGTCTACTGCTACTCCTACAACGTTCTGTCACATTCTCTCCTATTGTGAATACCGTGCCTTCGATAATCGGAAGGCCCTTTGTATTAAAAAAAACAACATTTTTTTAATGTCTCGGCGCAAATTTTTGGTTATTGACACTATATAAACCATTTCTAGGTTTAAAGACAAAGTAAAAAAGAACTTCATTAGCATACGACAAATATGAGAAAATAGTGACATTAGTGTCCGAAACATGAAAATAATTAGGACATAAAATTTGCCCCTATCCTTATAATTTAAAATAATTAACAATTTGGATGCTTTTGCCTCTGGCCCGTTGAAATGTGACTATTATCTTGATACTTGAGGGGATGAAGTTCATATTTCACAATAGTGAGAGAAATGTAAGGACATAACTTTGATAAAATGGGGAGCATTACCTAGAGTATCGCTTACAGTTTCGTATCGGATGATCTTTGCGGAAGCACTTAGTATCCAGAATGCTAAAGTAAAGAATTCCTATTCTGCTGCCAACCCCATCCTCAGATCGTTGAAGACAATCGTGGAATTTCTCGTCGCAGGAGCAATGCACCCTGTCATTGAAAGACAAGATGGACATTCGTGACAATTGTAACTGAGTAGCTTAGGCCCTTGAGGTTTAGGGTGCTGTATTATTGCAATGGATCCAATCGGAATTCAGGCCAGGCGTCAATTCGACATCCATTACCAAAGGGGTGCAACATTTTGTTGTATTTCTCCATCACTCTTTTTTGTATGCATACTAAATTTCAACAGTACTACCCAAAAGTATCATACATTTTTTGAGTCATATTTTTTAACAGAAAGAAATTATTATCACTGTTAAGAATGTTTGAAATTTTAATATACATTTAATATACAATTGTATATTCAATCTAAAACATTGGTATACGAAATCGCCATTAAGACACTATGCATATTAAATTTCATATACCGCAGATTGATAATTTATTAGAAAAATCTGATATTTGCACTTTACAGAAATTAAAAACAATTTTGGCAGTAATTTTTAATTATAAATAATAAAACATAATATTTTCTCCTAGAAAAATATAAATTACACTGGTTTATAAGTGAGAAAGCTCATCCTTGCGTTGCAATTTAATTATAAGTAAGAATTTAGTCGACGAATTTAAGGTGATTACTTTATTTTTTACTGTTTAACAAGATTTGAAGGCATCAAAGGACTTGGTGTTTTCACGTACTCTGTCTTACTGACTTGAATATACATGTATATTAATTTTACAATATGATGGTATATTAAAATTGTTGCAAGGTATATGCAAATTACTTTACACACATGTATATTAAATTTCAATCCGATTTTTTTAACATAGTGATGATAAGTTCCTTTAACGTGCGAGTTACTAATGAGAAATTAAAATAAAACACCAGGTGTTTTTTAACTCCATAAGATATACAGACGTTCACCGCCCAAAATGCTCCAAAAACAGGAGAAATAGGGTGGTTCTAACGAAAATAAGGGATTATATTCTTTTAAATAAAATTAATGTAGATTAGGGCGGTCCAAATTTTTTTTTAATCTCGCACCATCTTTTTGTGCCATATGGTGAAACAAATTGTGAAGGTATTTTATGAAATTGAAATAAACATTTTAAGCGTAAATTATTATGTAACAATTTTTACTATACAAGTATCTGAAAACTAATTCCCTTAAAATAAACAGTTTTCACCCTTAATAATTCATAAAAATTACATTTTACTGCTTCAAAACTTTTACAAGTTCATAAAATTCAGAAAAGAGATTTGAAAATTAGGAATTTTTTTGTTCATCAAATGACTCATACTTAAGGGATGAGATTTTTAAATACAAAAAAAAATTTATATTTTATTTTCATAATTCAACATAAAAGCTTTTGAATTTTCAATCTAATAGTTCAAATTTTCAACAACTAAATTACAATAAAAATACAATCTTCGAAATAAATAACCATTTTTGAACAAAATAGTTAAAATTTAAGTAAAAATGATACATTTCTAACCAAAAATTGATAAGTTAAATTTTCAGTCCAAAAAAATTAAATTTCAACCTAAAAAAACGAATTTTCCAAAATACAGTCAAATTTTCAAACTTCAGCCGATTAGATGAAACTTTATCGACAAAATATGCATTTTTAACAAAACAGTTCAACTGTCAACTAAGTAGTTGAATTTTAATCCGGAAAAATATGACTTCTTTATGAAAAATGTAATGGCTGATATTTTATCCAAAAAATATATTAATATTTAATCAAAAACCGTTCAAAAGACGAATTCTCGTCAAAACAGTTGCTCCTCAGAAAAAACATGCATGTTTTTTTTGTATCGTTTTCATTTTGTCGAATTTTTATATTAAAATTAAAATTGTTCACTTTATAGGATTACCAATTTTATATTGCAAAATTATAAGCAACTTGAATTCAGAATTATTTAATTTTACTGTTGGATAGTAAAGGTTGTTCAATTTAACTTTAAATTTAAAAATATTTAGTTTAGAATACTCAGAACAGAAATGGTTGAAATTGAAATCATCAAATCTTCACTGTTAAAAAAAATCATTTTTGATCATTCATTATTTGAGAGTGTTGAATATTTTTCAAAATTAGAGTCTTTGCATTTTGAGTGCTTTAATTTTGAATTTAATATTTCAAGTTTAAGTTTTCAAACGTACACTCCACTTTAATATCAGGCGATTTTAAACTGATTTGTAAAAGGGAGAGAAGTACTCGTATAAATTTTTGAAGAGATACTGAAGCTTACATGTACTTTAGAAAATAATAGTTCAGGGTAAAATCGTAAAAACATATTTTATATTAAAAGAAATAAAAACCCCAAAAGTCAAAATAATTTTTTTTAAAACAATTTTAACCTGAAATATGTTTTTCTAAAGTAAGTCTTAGTATCGCTTGCAGAATTATGTTAAACTTGGGGTCTACTTTTAAAGCCTCCAGTTAGAGATATATGAAATTGAAACATTTAAACTGCAAAGAATCCAGTTTTGAAAAAAATTACAATTTCAAAAAATGAATTCTCAAAAATAATTTTTATTTTTAAAGTGATGACTTGAATTTCCAATTATTTTTAACGCGTCTGACAATAAGTTATTTAATTTCAAAGCTAAGGTCGTGACATTGAAATAAAGTGAAAAAATGTAAATGAGAATTGGATATAATTATCAAAAATAATTAAAATAATTATTTAAAATGTTTCAGGAAGGTTAAAACATTTATAACAAAAAATTTCTTTAAAAAAATGAGAAAATGGGAGAAAAATACAATTATCGAATTTTCATTAAACTTTGAACATAGAAAAAACTTGGAGGGAGGGGGAGGTCACTAAACTTGCGGCTTAAATAAAGTTTAGTACACAAAAGGGTTCCTTCGGATTTACAAGCCAACCTCTTCACGCTTACAAAGTGGGGTTGGTAAGTTAGGGATTTACAGAATTTGCCGGTACAGCAAACGATGTGGCATATGAATACACATTTATGTTTGCAAGATTGCTACATAATCTGCAAATGAAATTGATCAAGTCATTATATATCTATTCTAATGGCGATAGTGTTTTGTACTTAAAAATAAAATGATGATAAAATGTCGAAGTGAACAAAACGAAAAATAATTTCTTTTGAAAAAGTCTTTCAAGAAGTTGGGTTCCTTTAGAGATCCAACTGTAATCTCCTTTGGAACCAAATTCATCGTTTCGGGTTCCTTTTCAGCAAGAGGGGTTTCTTTTTGCAACAGTTCCTATAGGAACCATAAAATTTTATTTAATAGAAACCCCAGTATTTTCAGTGAAAAACATCTGATCATTGTTAAATTTCATTTAGGAAATGATTTTATCTGACAAAGAGGAATTCCTATTAGGTTTTCAATTTCAAACACCACCCCAAAGCTTGAGAAAACAGGAGCAAAGTCATTTTCTGAGGAAGTCGGTGTCTGGTAAATGTGATGTCTGGAATAGTGAAGGAAGGAATGAAATTTGCATAACCTTGTGTAAAGAGCGGAATTGGTGAGATTGTATTTGGTCTCCATAGCTTCAATTACGTCTTCGCAATGATCATGGTCTCGACAGCAGGCGTCTGTTTCTGCATATTTTCCAAGGTCATCATAGTCCTCAGCCACGTTTCCGCTTCCACACCACTTTGTGCCTAGTGAAGATACACATGTACATTGTACATCGAACAAGTCGTAACAAGTTCGTGCATCACGTTTTACGAGCAGACAGCCATCAGACGTACTTGATCGAAGCCTTATTCTCCTGGTATTTCTACTTCACAAGAATCTTAAATTGAAGTCGAGTCTTTCAAACATTTTTTTTTAGTTTTGATATCACAAGTTACACAAGAAAAATCGACAACACTCGAAGAACTCTTGCAGCTATCAGCCCTCGAAATCATTTAAGACATTCAAAATAGTGTCAATAATTCCATTCTTTTGATGAAAAGCTCTATCTACATTCTTTATATCATTGGATTCATAATGAAAAACGAATTCACCTCTGCAAAAGGTAATCATAAATTATAATTACCTTCAAAGATAATTATACCCTAATCAGTCCAAAAACTCGATTTCCCATTTTTTGTGTACTTATAAAATTAATAAGGGGCTTTTGAAGGGAAAAAGCTCCTTTTTCGAAAAAACTATAAAAAGAAGTACTTGTTATTAACTTTTTGTAAATTGAATTTTAGTCATCCCTTAAAGGAATGCTCCAGAGAATGTCGGAAAATGCAAAAAAAAATGCAAAATAGCAAATTTTATGTCAAATTCATTCAAACAATTTAAAAATAATTTCCAACTGTTTAAATAATTATTATTTGTTGAAACTACTTTTTCGACAGTAAATCGTGAAACTTGTTATTTTTTTAAGTATGTAGGGGAAACAGGGGAAATAAGTAGAGTGAAAGCGAGGGTAAGTAGGGAGAGGGGAAATAGGGGAAGCTATGGGAAATTAGAGGAGGGCGAGCGATGGAAAATAAGTGGAGGAAAACGTAGAGGAATTGAGGGGAAATGAGAAAAGGTGGAGTGGGGAAATGAGGAGACGTAGGGGATGTAGAGGAATGGCTGGTAGGATTTTCCGGGTGAGATGAGGAAAGAAGGAGTGAGGAAGTGAGAGAGAAGTGAAGGGTACTGTGGGAAAGTAAGACTTAATTAACGTCTTAAATATGTTACAAAAGCCTGTTTTTTTCATTGACTAATTTTGATATATGCCTCTGGAGCCTAGATGTACAAAAAATAAAGGAATCCAGAGGAATACAATTTTTAGAAATCCCTTTGAGTGTTTTGACAACTTTCTGAAATCTGTGAATTATCTCGAAATCTTTTCAATTAAAAAAAAAACAGTTGCATTAGAAATTAATTTGAGACAAGATATTAGCATTTGTGTAACTTTCTTCAAAATATTAGCAAAATAGTTACGTCCTTAAAAAAATAGTGTCAAAAAAGTGTTAATAGTGTAGTAATGAGTCCAAGTCCTGAGCTTTAGAGTTGCAATCGGAATTTCTAGTAAATTATTGAAGTAGATTGTGATTTGATTTATTGTTTTAGATTCAAATACCTTTGCTATTTTAGGTTTAAGAAAGTAAATAAAAAATTGTCTTTTAAAATAAGTTTAAAAAAACACCGAAATTGGTACACAGTTAAAAAATTTGTTTACACTAATTTTTTTCTTCTCTAATTTGAACATCTCGTTATGTCTGTATTATATTTTTATGTAGAATATTATAACGAAGATATCCTTCATATGAAAAATGTGACTTATGATTGCACTTTTAACTGAGTTTCTCTTATTTCTGTTTGCTTAAGTTTAACAAAGTGTTTGAAAAGGAAACTTTCGCAAACTTTGTTATTACGAAAAGTTTCCATCGCACGATGATGGCTAGACTGCAAACTCCCTGTTTCTATCCATCTCCCTTCTTTATATTCCCCTTTTGAACAGGTACGGTTATAAAATTGCGTGAAATTTATGTCGGAAGTTTTCTTTGCAAGATCACTGAATGTTGAAAGTTTAAAGATCAAATTAAAAGCAGGCTCTATTATAATTTCGCTTCCACTTAACTTCATTTTAGTATTTCAAATGGAAAAACTGTTTGAGGACGGCCAAAAAACTTCATTTTCAAAATTCTAATCCTGTCAAATTTTCAGACTTCACAAACCCAAATGGTCTCAAAACAGGGAAAAAAGAGAATGATTTTTCAATAAAATAGGGGAATAATAGCGGGATACATACTAATAAATCAAATTAAAGTAGATACCAAAACGATTTGAATTCTTGAGACTTAAAGCAGAAATATATTGCAATTTCAAAAAGAGTTACATTTCTAACCCAAAAAGACGAATTTTCAACAAGGAGTTAAGTTTTCAAATTAAAAAGTCCAATGTTTAACAAAAATTGACTTTTAAACCCGAGAAGATGAATTTTCAACTTAATAATTAAATTATTAAAGAAAAAATTCATTATTAACCAAAAAGTTGAATTTTCAACCAAATAGTTAAATTTTCAAGGCATGACGACGAATATTTATAAGACAGTTGAATTTATAACCAAAAATACAATTTTAAACAAAGAAAAATCAATTTTTAACACTAAAAATTAATTTTCTATTCATAAATACGAATTTTCGATAAAAAAAGATGAATTTAACAAAAAAGTTGCGTTTTCAACAAAATAATTAATTTGGTAATAAAACAGTTTAAACTTTTCTACAAAAAAAAACGAATTTTTAACGAAAATGATTAAAGGTACAACAAAAGAGTTTTCAACTAATAAAGAATGAATATTTACCAAAACTGGAAGAGTTAAAATTTTCAATAGCGAAAAGTTAACGATAAAGATGAACTTTTAAAAAGATGAATTTTCAACAAAGTATTTTAACTTTCAACCAAGTAGTTAAATTTTGAACAAAAAAACATTAATTTTTAACACGAAAGTAAAAACTTCAACCAAATAGATGAATTTATTAACCAAATTAATGAATCTGCAGCATAAAAAAAGGAATGGTCAAAATAGTAGTTCATTTTTCAAAAACTGGAGAAAGAGTAATTTTATTAAAAACGGAGGAAATAGGGTACACTGAAAGAAATTTTATAATAGTAATTGATATTTCAATATTCATAATTGATATAGTCGATTACGATTTAGGGAAATCGTGTAAATATAAAAATTATTGTTAGTGTAATTACGAAACTTTACAATTAGAATATGAAAACCTAATATCTTTAGAACAAGAATTGGTATATTCTATAGCAAGGATTGATATTTTTAGTATTAAAACGCAGAATAAGAAAAATTGATAATGACATATTCAAATAATATAAAAGCAATTATAGGAATTAATAGATTGAGGTACAAAAGTGAATATAAATATTCTATAAATTAATATAGTCAAAGAGAAAGTGAAAGGTAATAAGAGTTATTTTTATTTTCTGTGTTAGACGCTAACAGAAATGGTAATCTTCAGTTGAGGAAATTGCAAAACACTATATAAAAAAATCCGGATGTGGCCTCCTCACGATGTGAATCGGGGTTCCCCGCTAAACTGGTCAAGATTCATGTATGGACACGTGTTTGCCAATGTTTTGTTTTTAAGGCAAGAGTGGTAATAATTTTCTAAAGTATACATTTTTTTATGATACTCAACTCACAAAATATAAAAGTTATTAGTTGAAAATTTCAAGGATTTTACCACTCATGGTTTGAGCATCAGATTACAAAGCATTATTAAAGATTCTAGAAGGTTTCAATATATTCTAAAGATTTTAAAATATTTAAAAGGAATTTTGAACGTTTTACAAAGAATTATGAACGTTTTACGAAAAAAAATTCACTCCAAGTTTTAGCCAAATCGGTTAATATTAAGACGTGCCGCAAAGGCCCTGAAAATCCGATAAGATTAACATGGGGAAATTTTGGTTTTCGGAAGAACGAGCTTCAGGTTTCTGGATTTAAACTTGGCTTGCGGAAATTATTAAGAATTCGTTAAGGAGTCTCTGATCAATCATTTCCATTAAATTACTTTAAATTTTTTTGCCCCCACCCCCCTTGTGGAGTCCCAAAAATACCCCAAAAAACTGAAATTGACATTTTTGCCGAAATTTACTCATAAATGCTCTGTTTTTCCCGTTTTTTGCCATAAATGATTTTTGTTTGTCAAGTGGAATGTTTTAAGTATTTTCAACTAATTAACAAAGGTTTAAACAATTTATTTGTTTTTTAATATTTTTTTTCTATCAATTATTGAATGGTTGATTTTTTATGTTTGATTGCATAACGGGACATTTTTAGGATTAATGATCTTTGTTTCAAGCATGCATTTAGTATTTGTTTAAACAGTTAATTATTATTAAATTGTACATTTTTCTTAAAAATAGGTATACATCTCTATTGAAAAAAAAATTAGTTAGCTTTTCTGCTTATTATTAAATATCAGCGTCATTTAGATACTAGTACCTTATTTTGTAATAAATTCTTATTTGTTTAAACAAATTTTGTTCGTTTATACAATTTTTTTCGAAAATAAATTTTGGATAATTCTGTTTTTTACAATTAATCTGGTAATTTTTCATTTTTGAGAGGAAAATGTTGTGATTTAATTTCCAGTGACGTTCAAAAAATACAAAGATTTCTAATTCCTTTGAGAATACTAAGAGCTATTCTACGGGATCAACATAAACAAAAAAACCCTACTTTGAGCTTTCAAAGGAAAAACGAGTGTGTCGACGGGGGTGATTTAAAGGAAAAATGTATAAAAGTAATTTCAGAACGACAAAATTGAATGAAATTTGTATAGAATGAAGTCTTACAAAAAGAAAAATAAACTTTTCTTGACCAACGTAAAACATTTTATGAACAAAAAATTAGTTATTTAAAGCATTTGCTTAACGTTTAGTAAATTTATGAAACAATACGATAATGGTTTAGACAAAAAATTTTTCTCTTGACAATGACAATTTACCACAATAATTGCAGAAAAACAGAAAATTCAAACATTTATTTTCGAAAAAAATTGTTTAAACATACAAAATTTATTTAAACAAATAAGAATTCATTGCAACATAAGTTACTAGTATCTAAATGAAGTCGATATTTAATAATGAGCAGCAAAGCAAACTAAATTTTTTTAAAACAAGAATTTTATACCTCTTTTTAAGAAAAAGTTCCAATTAAATAATAATAAATTGTTTAAACGAATACTAAATGCTTGAAACGAATATCATTATTCCTAAAAATGATTAATTGTCCAATCAAACATAAAAAATCTACGTTTCAATAAGTAAGTACAAAAAAAACCATTTAAACAAAAATAAATTGTTTAAACAATTGTTAATTAGTTGAAAAATACTTAAAGCCATTCCACTTGACAAACAAAAATAATTTATGGCAAAAAAGGGAAAACGGAGCATTTACGTGTAAATTTTGGGCAAAAATGTCAATTACAGTTTTTTGAAGCTTTTTTGAGATATTTTTGGGGCTCCACAAGGGGAAGGGGGCATCAAAATTTAAAGTAATTTCATGGAAATGATTGATTAGAGACTCCTTAACGAATTCTTAATATTTTCCGCAAGCTAAGTTCAAATCCAGAAACCTGAAACCCATTTCTCCGAAAACCAAAATTTCCTCATGTTAATCTTATGGGATTTTCAGGGTCTTTGCGGCACGTCTTAATATTAACCGATTTGGCTGAAACTTGGAGGGAATTTTTTTTTTCCGACAACCTCAGAGAATGGGGGAGGGGGCACGACCTCTATTCGAAAGTCGGTTGTTTGGACCTCCCTAGTGTACATCACTGATTTAAAAATATTGCACAACAATTTTACAAGGCTTTTAAATGTTTCCTAAGATTTAAAGGATATTTAACAGTTTGAAAAGGGCACAGTACACCAGATTTCAAAGATTGTAAAACATTTGGAAGATTTGAAAATATTTCACTAAGATTTCAAAGAATTCCATGATTTCAACAAATAAAAAAAATTCACGAATATTTAAAAAAATTTCACAAAGATTTGGAACATTTCATAAAAATTGCAAGGATTTCGAAGATTTGAAAATGGCGTTTACACTAGATTTCAAAATTTTCACAAATATTTCGAACATTTCGAAAAATTGTAAAGCATTCAAAAGATTTCAAATATTTCATGAATATTTCAAAGACGTTAAACAATCAAATCAGGTTTTAACAAATTTGAGAAGATTTTAAAGGTTTCAACTATCTCAAACTAACATAAAAGGTTTCACAAACAAATTTTAAACGAAACATTCACAAATACATCATAAAAATTTTACAAAGATTTCAGGGACTTTAAAGATTGTAGAGATTTCAAACATTTTACAAAAATTTGGAAAGACTTGATTTATACAAAGTTTGTATTAAGTTCAGGGCACCCACAATTTTTGTCCTAGCACTGTTACTTGTATTACCAAGCCAAATGTGAGGCGGAAACGAAGTGATTTTAAAAAAATGAAAAACCTATAGATATTTTTGAATTTAATTCAATCCCAGTTTTGACCTTAATAAAACAGAATATTTTCCTATTTTTACTTTTAATTTTGAATGTTTCAAAGTCGATTTATTAAGCATCATGCCGTTTCTCACAATTCTAAGCATTCTCACCATTTAGTATATAATGAATCTTTAAACCTCTTCTCACAGCGTGATTTGCGTGCGATGCGTGTGTTATATTTATATTATATTATATATATTTATATTTATATTATATGTTATATTTATATGTTATATCGGTTTTAACGTTTTTTGTAACTAAATTTCTATGGGTGTAGGGGCATAAAGGAAAAAGTGTGAAGTCTGCATTTTTAATATAGAATCTTTTATAAATGGAATAAAGTAATTTTATATTTAAATTTACTATTCTTAATAGTTAATTAAAGTGCTTCTGACAGACATTTCCTGACTTTTGTCTTATTTTCAAAATCCCAGATTTTTCAATGATTTCCAGGTTTTCCCTGACCTGTGGCCATCCTGTATTATTTTTCTAAATAATTGCGAATCTCGTAAAAAGATTTTAATTTTTAAATAATTATTTCTCACCTGGATAGACAATCGTTGGACCGATTTTTTTACTTTCAGGATCAACATCTGGAAAATCATTAGACAAATCGACTCCGATTTTCCAGGAAATGGAAAATCTGCTAAAAATTAAGTTTAGTAACAAAATTAATGTTCCTTTTTGAATTGGCATGGCAAAGTTAATTCGGTTTGTCTTAAAGAATGAGGCTATTTTAAGCAACAAAGTTCGACTGGTAAATAAACTCGTCTCGGATATTCCCAACTTTTTATGCATCTCCCACTCCAAAATGGATAACCTAGTTTTATAATCTTTAGACAACAGCAGGGTTTCGAGTTTTCAAATGAGTCAAAAACGGAAGTCGTATCTTCTCTTATCGCCAAATTAATTCAAAAGCGATTATAGTTAATTTAAAAGTTTGGAAAACTGGCCATACTAAATTTTAATAGCCACTTTCATTCCAAATAAAAATTAAAAATTAGGAAAGAAGGCATGATTTTGAACTGTTACCCTTCCAAAATTTAAGACTTGAAGTCTTTTGGTACGGTTTAAAATTAAAGATTTTTTTAAACTTAATGACTCAGATGTACAAATCTTAAAATTAAAAAAGAATTACTTTAAGTTGTTTAGCATTGAAGTCTTTCAAATGTAAACCACTTTTGCAAAATCGCCAAAATTTAAAAATTAGAACGTTGAAAAATCAAAAAACTTTGGTAACAAGTATTCAAAATTGACAATTTTACCAGAAATTTATTTTTTATTTTTTACAATAATTAAAAATGACCTGCGAATTCTCATAAAATATATTTTTAGTTTCGTTTATGATAAACAACTGCTCTATAATGAAAAAAAATATTGTTGAAAAATCGAATTTTTTCATTTTCCTTGGAAACAACAAAAGGAACATAAAATGTCCATAAAGAAGTTTACATATCTGGAAAAGTTCTAAGAAATATCTCTTGCACTTTTGTGATATCTTGCATGGCTAACCAGAAATAATAACAAATTATATTTAAAAATCGGTTTTATGGGGCCTTAAGCATATTTGGGAAGGGAAAATTGTTGTATTTGTTAAGATTTATTTTTTTGTCCTAAACGAAGTAAGATATCATAAAATAGCAACAACATACGATTTTCTACAGAAATTTTTTAGATGTCTAAATTTGTATGCAAACATTTTTTGGGACCATTGGTTTTTTCTGGGAAAAATGCGAAAAATCGATTTTTCGAAATTAACTCCTTTTAATGTGATACAATGGTCTCTTTCTACATTTTTGTAGAATTGACTGAAGGATCAAAAACACCTACGTATACCAAAAATAAAATCCTGAATACCAACACTCGTGCAAAAAATACAGCATTTTGAAAAAATGTTATTTTTCAAGAATTTGCAAGTAATTTTTGAATAATTGAATCAAATAAAAAAAAAATCCGCCCGCTTCGCGAGCACAATCTCATAGCGCGCCGTGCGCGCAAGTTTGAACGCACGTAGGGCGCGCGACTATTGGTTCTCGCGCTTCACGCTCGATACTATATTTATCTCGCGCTCCGAGCTAGGTTTTAGCATTACACTCTGCATTGGGCACAGACCACAATGAGAAATTTTCTACATTGTATGTTAAAAACTATTATATCAAATGTCTATTTACAATTTTTGTGTGTATACCTTGATCTGGTACTGCTTATTCAGATACTGCAAAATAATGTTCACATTTTATTTTTCTTGATCCTAATAGGACCCTGCTTTGGCTGTTTAATACTTTTCTCTTATATATATATATATATTAGATTATATAGATAACTACAATTATAAAGTGAAGCTGAACATTTTTTTTTTAATTTGACATTAAAGGTTCTCAAAGCACCTACGGCCTTGACGATTACATTCTCATTGCGATAATCGCGCTTCGCACTTAACAGTTCGGTTATACAGGCTCTATTTGTTTAAAGTATGGATTAATCGAAAAATTCTGCTAGAATAGTTTTAAAATATATTTGGTATCTAGTGAAAATTTTAAATGAAATTTTTAGATCTATGAAAAAAATTTTTTTTCTATTTTTTGAAAATTTTCAAATTTTTTAAAAGTATATCACTTTTTTAATTTTCATCGAAATAAAAAATTTCTTTAAGATAATTTGCAAGTCTTTTACCCATCTATAAGAAACTTTGACAAAAATTTATAAAATTAAAAAAAAAATTTTATTTTGAAAATAAGCTCAATTTTTTTATTTTGGTTGGAAATGTCTGATTAACAAACTTAATTTTGTAGTGTGGCTACAACATTCAGGTAACCATACATACAGACAGACATACAGACAGATAGACGCCGACAAAATTTCATGATTTTCGGATTCTGTGCGTTCCAAAACGTAAAGATCCGTTAAAAACCAGAGATCGAAAATTTGGACGATTACATTACACTCTCATGAATGAGAATGTAAAAATCGTTTGAAACTATAAAATACACGTTCCTTTATTTTCACAATAGATTGATTGGTCATTTACTCATTTTAATTTCAAAGCGATTAAATGAAATTGAAAAAATTGATCTCAAAACATTTGATGAAGAAAAACAAATTCCAAAAGTTTAACCTGAATTCAATTGATGCAAAGCTTAAAAAAGTTTTAAGTAAGAAAACTTATACTTTCCTATTAACAGGTTCTCATTAAACCTCCATGAAATCCTATCCAGACACAAATTATAACAAATCCGATTTTGGAAAATTTCGGAACTTTCTATCAAATTCTATCCGTCAAGAAATTTTACGTTTTTTATCAATAGCGTCTTATTAAAATTCTATAAAATCTTATTGGCACAATATTACCTCTGACATTTTTATTAAATTGTATCCGATAAGAAATCTGATACTTTCGTATGAAAATTTTCTCATTCCTTACGATATAAAAGAATTTTAATGGCAATATCTTGAAAGAAAAGTATAAGCTTTCTCGAGGATTAAAATTCGATATAAATCTTCCAACTCTGGAATATAGGATTTAATACAAGTCTCGTACAAATAAAATTTGATAAAGTTTCAATAAAAAAGTTTTGATATAGGAAAAGTGTAAGATTTTTACAACAAATATAGAATTTCATAGAAATTGTAAAATTTGTCAGACACAGGATTATAGATAAAAGTCTGACGAGGAATAATATTTGATAGAGTTTCAATGGGAAAATGCTGGAATACTAGCCGATTTTACTTTGATAGAAATTCATAGCAATTTGATATCGAAACGTTTGATAGAAATTATTGCCTTTTCTTACCAAAACACTACGAAAAACTTCCGATAAACATGATTAATTGATTATTCATTCTTAATACTTTCTATCAAAAGCGTTTGATAGAAATATAAACGAAATTCTTAAAATTGTGGATACCGAAAATGAACTGAAAAGTATTCATTTTTTTTCGTCAAATTCTATCCAACTTGTTCAGCAGGATAAAAAGATATAATATCGTACAAAGAGGCAAAAAAGTTTCCCATGAAAATGATTAAACTCATTATATGAATATATTTGATTGTTTTCAATATTTATTCATACAGCTCATTTTCCACTTTAATTGCAGATTTAGATCGAAATAATGCTTTTTCCCAAAAGGTTCAATTCCACAAAAAAATAAAATTGAAAGCTTCCATTGTTTCCTGGGCGATAACATTTTATGGAGTAAAAACGCGAGTACTTCGCAGAAAGCTCTTTTCTCTTCGACTAGCCCAGCAAGGCACTTAATACGGAGAGGGTCTTTGAACTTGAAGGGGAGAAAGAAAAATGAAATTACAACACAAAGATCGATCACACCTCAGCTGGAGTTGAGAGGTGCCCAACAAAAAGGTCGAAAATTAAAAGAAACTTTCTTGAGTTCCACTGGTTCCAGACTCAAGGACACTTGAGTTTCGTCCTCTGGCGATCCTCATATGCTGGATGATCATCAAGACTTGGACACAGGAAGTGTCTCATGTTTCGCGGACCAACGACGCCGTTTTGACGACGAGAACACTCAGCCAACCAAAGTCCAACTGCAGTCACTTTGTCTTCAGAGACTTTTGGCCCAATCCCAGGGACTTTGAAAAGCTCACATGGATTTGGAAATTGGACCTTCATCCTACTGACAAACTCCTCGAGAAGGTCCACTGGGGGTTTCATTTCCGGCGGCTGTTCGGTCTCTCCTTTTGACTCGCGACACTCAAAGGTTCCTTCAAGGAAGGAATTTTCAATATTTGAGTTTATAAAGGATTTTAAGAGCAGGGATCACAGTGATGCAGTGATTCAATTTCAGCAGGGCTACCACGTAGTAATGTCAGTAATGTACTTGAAAAACTGGGGAAATGTGACTAACTTACGCTAAAAATTGACAAAAAGCGACTACGTTTCACACTAGAAGAGGCCTGAAATCACAATTAGGAGTAGTAGTCAGAATTTCTACAATAAATTTTACAAGTAAAGGGCCTGCGGTCTAATCCTGTTAACTGACATTTCAAAAATTTTACATGGCGAAGAAAAATCGTTGTTACTTTTGCAATATTCAATATTTTTCTAACCTTCAAAATGTTTTTTGTTAATTTACTAGAGAAAAATAATACATGTTAGTTTTATAACATTTTAATCAAAATTTAAACGTGATGTAACAGTTGAAAGCTATTTATACATTACCTACAAGGGGTCCAGCGTTATAAACCTGTTATCTGCAGTATTCTACCGCTGGTTTTCTATTGTTTTTCCCGGATTCGCATGTTTTGGCGTTGTTTCTCAAGCTGCGTGCAAGTTTTATATGTCAAAATGTTTGGAATCGCAAGCCAAACATAGATGTGCTTGCAAAAATAAAAAAAAATTAATTGCAAAATTTTGCTGACATGTGTCTCACTGGACTATTCTAAGAGTAGACTGAGCTGTTGAGAGAAAAAGCAAGGATTTCCCATAATTGCGAATAAATTTCAATTGCGAAAAAATGTTAGTTAACCGATTTAGGTATTGCAAATGTTAATTTATTTCCTAGTCATCTAGTCAGTCTTTTCGGTCCCTAATAGGGTGCTATCTAGTCCGCCAGGGCAAAAATTCTAAGTTTCTCATTAATATATTTTTTGGGCAGTCTATCCTGACCAGGAATAGTTCCAAGATAATTTTCTACGCGGGATTAGAGACTAGAAAACCAGAAAATTCGACATTAAAATAATTTAAATGTTAACTTTGCAGATTTCATCATGTAAAATGCTCTTAAGGCAGGGTAAATAGGGGGTTTCTCTCATGAAAATAAGGGGAATTTCTAATGTTTCAAGTAAAAATATTGCATTATGAACAAAATAGATGCATTTTTAACCAAGAGGATTAATTCTCTATAACAAAACATAAATTTTCTTTTAAAAACTTGAATTTTCAACCAAATAGTTGAATTTTTCCTAAAAAAAAATCAATTTAAAAAAAGAGAATTTTCAATCAAATATTTAATATTTCAAACATAGATGAACTTTGAACTAAAGTGATGAATCATCAACCAAAAATATTAGTTTTAAAATAAATAGTTCATTTTTATAAAAAAAGAGGGAGTTTCTACCGAGAGATGGACTGCCAATAAAATAAATAAATTTTTACCATAGATATTAATTTTCAACCAAAATACATTTTTCACCAAAAATGGCGAATTTTCAGGAAAGTACTTAAATTTTCAATCAAGTAGTTGAATTTTCACCTAAATAGATGAATTCTCAACCGAGAAGATTAATTTTCTAAAAAAACCGACAATTTTCATACTAATAAAAAATTAATTTTCAACAAAATAGTACAATTTTCATACAAAGAGTTAAATTTGGAACTAAAATTATGAATCTTTAACCAAAAAATGTGTTTCTAACAAAATGTGGAATCTTTTGCCAAATCAGATTACTGTCAAACAAAAAGTTGCACTTTTACGAACAAAAATTAAATTGTTACCAGTAAATAGATTAATTTTTAACAGAGAATACCAGGAACAAATAATTTTTTATCCAAAAAGACCTGTATTTAACATTACCAGTAGAATTCCCGGTCATAAAATATGACTTTAACAAACTAGTTGATCTTTTGATAAAATAATTACATTTTCAACCAAAAAAAAAGATTAATTCTAAACGAAAAATCATCAAACAAACAAAAATGCATTTTTAGCATAGTATTTCAACATTTAGCCAAGCAACTGAATTGTCAACGAAAAAGAAAGATGAATTCTCGAAGAAAAATACAATAGTTAATATTTAAAAAAATAGAAATTTTGAAAAAAAAACAATTGAATTCATCTTAAAAAGAAGTTTTTTTTGACAAAAATGAAAAGTTGTCTTTTTTAATTAATTCAATTGTTTTTTATTTTTAATTAGAATGCATCGTTTTAAATAAAAATAGTCATATTCTTGAAAACTCATATTTTTGGCGGAGAATTCAACTATTTGATTAAAAATTAATCTGTTTTTGTTGAAAATGCAATATTCTTAGTTAGAATATTAGAAATTTGAAATGTTTTAATTTGAATTTAATATTAGTATCTACATAAATTTTATTTTAAAGAATTTATTCAATTGTTTTTAAGCCTGTGAAGCCTCCTTAAATTTTTTTTTTGAATTTTGAATTACAGAATCAATTTAATATTAGGGTTTATTTTCTATATCAAATAGTTAGCGATTCTTAGCTGTCGAAGATGTCCTTCAAATCTACAAAATTATCAAATAAAACCTTCAGGAAATATTTGAAATTGGTATCATCAAAAAGAATCTCTTTCAAAGCGTCTTGTTTTTCTTATATCTTGAATTTCTGTTTATGATTCTTAAAAAAATGAATTGACGCCTTGTAAAAAAGGGTAAAATTAGTTCAAGATTCTCAATTTTATGCGTTTGAGGGGATTTTTTAAATTTACGGGGAAACGGAGATTAGGTAAAAAAGGGGACAGGCTGTGATCCCTGTAAGAGGGTGGCCAGTCTATTCAAGGAGAAACATTTTCTAGGTCATTGAATCTAAGCATTGAATCATTTTTAACAAAATTGAACAGCCTTTCAGAGTTGAAGTCTTCTTTCTACGAATTAGGGTCCTGGGTCAAGTAGCCTTTTATAAGGACTTCCCTGAGAAGTTGCGATTAATTGAACCGGGCCCTTAATTTAAAAAATCCTAACAAATTTTGTATTTAAATGTTAAAAAAATATTTAATTGCGCAGCTTTAAAAATATTCCCGGTTTTCTAGTCTAGTAGCCATACTAACTATAATTATAAATTAATCAATTTTGATTTTGATTTTTTTGTTTACTGGCCCAATAATCAGTGCGCTTAGAATAAAATTTTTTTTTAATTTAAATGAGATTAAAATCAAATTTAAAATTCTATTCAACATCCAATAACCAAATTAGTGTGAAAAATTCCTGGAAATAAAACCAGGCATCCCTTGATACAATTTTCGTAAAAAAGAAAAGAAAAAATGTCTTTTTTTTTGACAAAAATAAAAAACAAGAAAGAAAAATGGGAACACAACATATCAAATCCCCTTCCTTTTCTTTTTTTTATTATCAAATCACAATAAAAAAAACATTTGTAAGAAATAGCCACCAACGTTTCGCCACTCATACAGCCCCCTAATCAAGGCAAACAAACTAAATAAATAAGATAAAAAAATATAAAATATTCAAGCAGGGAGCAACAGCAACGAAATAACGATGCTCTCTTCCTGACACCCGAGAATCAAATAAAATTTAAAAATTTTATTATTCTTTCCTCTTTTTTATTTTTACTTGAAAAAAAAATTTTCTTTTTTAGGAAAATTGTTATCTTTTTCAAATATCAATAGAAACATTTTATGATAGTTGTCCAAATTTGGTCGTTGGATTCTTGGTCTTATTTTCATGAAGTTTACACATTATTAGAATATGTATTATTCTTAAAATTGTAAAAAAATGCTCTAAAAACTTATTAATTAACTTTACGTGCGCAAGAAGCTTACCATAAACAATAATGATAAATATTGCAAGTTATAATTGTACAATTTATTTCTGAATCATTAAGAAAGTTCCAGGACTTTTTTGTCTTTTATTAAAGAACCTCGGCGGAATCTGCCGATAAAATCAATTCTTCTAACAATCCCCAAACCCTTTATTCACTGAGAGTATCCAATCAGAATTCTCATTTCCATTAAGTGCATTCAATTTAGAATTTACTATTGCTTAGGTGAAAAAAACAGAAAAATATTTTTTTTATCGCTGTTCAATCAAGAACAAAAATTTGTATTTAAAAAATGCGTCCATGTATCTCTCTCCTGATTTGCCAACCTTATTATGTTTCCAATAATTTATAATATTTTATTTAAAATGCCGGAAAGTGTAAAGAATGAGCAATAGAAAAGATAACCAATTTAGTTGTAAATCAAATTAGAGTTAATTGCACTCTAGTTAATTACTTTGAAAAGGGCAACAGCTACTGAACGCATCAATGATTCCGCACCTGGATTCAAGCTCAGAGGGTCAAAGATTAACAAGCATATTATGAAGCGTAGCAAACAGGATCATAAAGAGAAGCGATAAGGATCTCATTAATAAACTGGCCACTAATTAAAAGTAAATATAATGATTTAAAGATAAAAAAGATACGTTCTTGCCTTCTAAAAGTTTTTCAAGGCCTATAATAGGTTCATGCTCATTGTATTCATCCTCGAAGCTGCTGCTTTCTGTCTCCACTTCTTTAAACGAATAGCTATAAACATGCTCTCTCTTTTTTTTCGCCTCCTCAACCTCGTTTTCCTTCTCATCCACATTTTTCAGCTCATCGACAATCTACATGCGATATGTTAATATTTCTCACAACCTATGCCTTATAATTTCCATGTGCATTTTTTTCAAGGATGAGGGGGCTGCCCCTTAACTAGGCTACCAATTTTTTCCTACTTTTTACCCCCCCCCCCCACACCTCGAAAGTTACGTAGCCATTGATTTCAGACTTTTCCCAAAAATATGAAAATAAATTGTTTTAAATATAATTAATGCAGAAACTATGTGAAATACAGTATGGAACGCTCTAAATCCCTAAGATATCAAAAAGAAATAAATTGCATTTTTAACAAAAAAGTATCAATTTTCAATCCCAAAGAACGACTGTCAACATTGTCAACAAAAAAACCATTACTTTTTAAACAAACAGTTGCACTAAGAACCAAATAGTTGAACTTTGAAGCAAAATAGACGAATTTTAAGTAAAATAGCTGAACTTTTAAACAAATAGTTACATTTTCAAGTTTAAAAGATGAGTTTTGTCGGAGGCAATTTTTAATCAAGAAGAATTTTGAACAAAATTCGTAAATTTGTAAACATTTGCGTTCAATCAAAACAAGAGTTTTCTATCAAAATAGTTTAATTTTTAACAAAAAAAAAAAAGAATTTTCAACAAAAAAGTTTATTTTCAACCAAGTTTATGAATTTTCAAGTCAAAAAGACGAATTTTCTACAGATAAGTTGAAACTTCAACCCGAAAATATGGGCAATTGAACTGTCGATCAAAAAACATGAGTTTAACAAATGATTTGAATTTTCAATAAATTAATTAAATTTGTAACAAAATAGTGTTTTCAACCAAATAGTGTATTCAACCAAATATTTTAATTTTTAACCACATAGCTAAATGTTTATCTTGCGAACATAAAATTTCAATCAAGGTGAATTTTTAACAAAATACATGAATTTTGGACCCACTCCGTCGGCTTGCGGGTTCAATTCCCGCCTCGCACTCTGGAAGAGCCTCGGCGGCTCATGCGGTGAACACTAGCCTAGCAAGGGAGTTATTCATCTCCGGAGAGTCGTGCTCTTGGTGGTTCGGAACCCACCTTAAACTGTAGGTCCCCCTTCTACCACCAAGTAAGTGTGTGGGGTGTGTGTAAAGGAATAAAGAAGAAGGTGCAAGAAAAATGTAAACCCTTAGGGGACACATTAGAAGCTTCCATTCAACAACAACAAAATTTCAACCAGTAAAATTCAACGAATGAGGCGAGTCTTCTTTTTTATTCATAATGTGTCCCCTAAGGGTTTACATGACTTCCATTCCTTACAATCTTTCCTTTTATATCTATATTTTTTTACAATATTATCCTTTCTATATATACAATTATTTACAACTATTTACATAAAGTCTTATATCTAGTTTCTTATTTCTATTTCTTGCGATAGCGCAATTTAGGACTTATTAACAAACGAGTGAGCGATCGATCGAAAGCGAGAGCATGAGAACGCAAACGCGTCTTAGTCTACTTAACTTTTACCTTACCATTACTTAAAATTTTTACGCTTCTAATCTAAGCAACTTCCGTTTCCTTTTTCTTTCATTTTTTTATACCTCCATTTACCTTTTTTCACGTGCATTCTTTCATTCTCTCATTCGCTCCTCTAGCGCCCTCCAACTCCTTCATCCATTCTTCTCCTAAACCATCTTCCCCTAGAATCTTAACCACATTTTCTTGCCAGCTTCCTTTATCTTCCATTCCTCTCGTACATCCTTCCCATACATGCTCCCATGTTTCCTTCTCCCATTCACATATTCTACACTTTCTGTTCTCTTCTTTTTCCCTCCCTTACTTCGTTTCCCAATCTAAATCTTGCTATTCCGGTCCACCTTCTCTCTCCCCATCCCTTTTATAAATACTTTGGCACCCCTTCCTTTTTTATCTTCTTATACCATTTATTGTATTTTGATTCCTCAATCGCCCCCATCTTTCTACTAATTGTCTTTCTCTTTCCCTTTTTTCTAATTCTTCATAGTTTACTCCAGTCCCGTTTTCTATTTCTCTATCATTAAAGAACTCCCTTCTTTCTTCTTCCCATCTCGTTAATTCAATCGCCCTCCCTCTCCTCTCTTCTATCACCATCAAACACTTTCTCGCCAACTCACCTCCCTTTCCCTCCCTCAGCTTCGTCTCAAATTTCCATGTCCTCTTTCCCGCTCTAATACTTAACTTTTCCCTTTGCGCTTCTTCTCTCACCATATATCCTGGCGTCCTCCAGTCTGCCCCTAGTGTCCACCTTATATACCTTTCTTGTAAACTCTCAATATCTTTCCTTTCTTTCCATCCCCATATCTCTGGTCCATAACCTAATACCGGCCATACCAGCATATGAAATAACCACAATCTCCTCCATTTTTTTTTAAACCTTCTTCTTCCTATTCCCCATATCTGTTTCATTACCCCTGCTGTTTTTTATCCTTTCTCTTATCTGAGCTGTATGATCTCCATTCGTTTGCAAGATATATCCCAAATATTTATACTCTTTGAATTCCTCTAACTTTATTCCTTTCCATTTCCCTGTTCATTCTTTCTTCCTTACCCCTCCTTTTCTAAACCTCATTATTTTTATCTTTTCCACATTTACATTCAGCTTTTTCCCATCTAAGTATTTCTCTAATCCTGTAATTAATCTCGCCATCCCTTCTTCATCCTCTGCCATCAACACTATGTCGTCTGCGTATGCCTGTGTATATATATATATATTTTTGTTTCCTTCCCTATCCTAACTCCTCCCCAACCTTTTCTCCTCATTTCTTCTTCCAAGTCTGATATTAATAAATTAAATAAAAGTGGGCTCAGAGGACATCCTTGTCTCACACCGCTCACCAACCAGAAACTATCTCCTACTTGCTCTCCTACCTTTACCCTGCTTTTTGTCTCTCTAAAAATTTCTGATACTCTCTTTTATAATCCCTCTCTTATCCCCTTTTTTGTCATAACTTTTTCTATTTCTCCTCGGTCTAATGAGTCAAAAGCGGCCTTTGAGTCCACGAACATTGCTATCATTGCCCCCTTTTCCCTTTTAATTCTCTTATTTACTAGATAGTTCAGAACATATATGTTGTCCATTACCACCATACCTTTTCTAAACCCTGTCTGATTCGGTGACTCGATCTTTTTTTCTTTAACTTCTATCTTCAATCTCTCCGACAAGATAGTTGTATATACTTCACCCCCTATAATCTTTAACCTCCGCTCCCTTGCCTTTCTTTACTACTCCTTATATAACTACTCCTTCTTTCCATAATTCTGGCCACCCCTCTCCTCTCCATACTCTATTACACATTATCCATGCCCATTCCTCTAGTTCTTCCCCACCAAATTTCCATACTTCATTTGGAATCTCATCTATACCAGATGCCTTTCCATCCTTCATTATTCCTAAAACCTTAACTATTTCTTCCCTTGAAATGTCCTCCTCCACATCTCTTCCTCTACCATATTTTCCTCCCTTTATAACTTTTCTCTCTACTCCTCCTAGCAAGTTCAAAAAATATTTCTTCCATTCTATCATTTCAATATCTTGGTTTACTCTTTTCCTTCTTTTTCTTTCTCTATTTACTACCTTCCATACCTCTTCTTCTGTTCTAGCGTTCTCCCCCTCTTCCTTAAACCTTTTATTCTCTTCCTCTTTCTTTTGATAACACAAATGAGGCGAGTCTAATACAAAAGAATCAAGTTTTAATGCTAAGAAATATAATTTTCCAGAAAAGAATTAACTTTTAAAAGGGAAAAGATGAATTTTTGAGGAGAAATTCAATTTTTAATCAAGAACCATGGATTTTCAACTAAATAATAGAATTTTTAACAAAGAAAAGATAAGTTTTCAAGCAAAAATGGAATCGTACGATTTTCAGTTAAATAGTTCATTTTCAACCATTTGAATTCAATAAAATTTGAACTATTTACCAAATTAAAAAATTTTAATTACCGAATTTATTGACCAAGGAAACCAAATTTTAATTATTAACAAACGAAAGTATGGATTTTCAACCAAAACTTTAATTTACAATTTTTCGTAGAAAATGCCTTCTTTTGCTTGAAATTTCAACAGTTTGGTAGAAAATTAAACTATTTGGTTAAAATTGAAATATTTGTTTGCAGATCCACTTTCTTGTTAAAACTTTACTTTTCTGTGGATATTTTTTTAAAAAATCTTTTGTAATTGAAAGTCTATACTTTCGGGGTGAAAATTTAACTGCTTTTTTTTTTAGAAAATTCGTATTTTTGACCTGAAATTTTTACAGTTTTGTATAAAATTTAACTGTTTGGTTGAAAATGAACTATTTTGTTGAAAATGTATTTTTTTTTAGTTCGAAATTTAACTATTTGGTTTAAATTTATGCAGTTTGTGGAAAAATTGTTGTTTTTTCGGTAATTCAACTTTTTTTCTTGAAAAGTTTTCTTCGGTAATCTTTATTAAAATAAAAATTGGGTAAAAATACCATTGTTTAATTAAAAAGTCACCTGTTTTTGTTCAGAGCTTAAATATTTTGTTGGGAATTTTTCCCTTTCGTGAACAAATAACCTTTTGTCTAATTTAATTAATTAATGTGTTTGATTTAGGAAGTTTTGACTAATTTTTACAGGATATTTCTTCATATATTAAATTATTAATTATACTTTAATATTACTTAAAATATAATTATGTCCATAAATTTGAATAATACTTCTAAAATATTATTCTTTCTTCATACTTTAATTTTGAAGCATATTTAACATATTAATACTTTAATTAAAACAAACTTTACTGAAATTAGTGTAAATGATAAAAAAAGCTTGAGGACTTAAAAAAATGCCCTGAAGTATCCAGGTATTTCCACGTATATAAAAATTCCCTGACAATTGCAGGTTTCCCTGGTGAGTAGACATTGGAACTTCCTTAACGTGAAAAAAATTTGAATGAAGAAAAAGGAAAAGTTGAATGGAGATGAAAGAGAAGAGAAGAGATAATCGGAATGAATCGATGGTCATCTAAAAGTGGTCCGGAACAGACGATATCGTTCGCGCTACTCTGAGTTTAACGATAAAGCATGAGACCTCCAGACCCCTCTTATCGATCGTAATAAATAATTCCTTGGGATAATCTAGATAGCAGAAAAGAGGAAGTGCAAAGTCGCAGACTGGGAGGAAAAAAGTAAAAGAGAAAAAGAGGTGATGAAGGACGCTTCCAAATTACGAGATTATAGTAATAAAGCACGATGAATTATTCAAGGCATAAAACAGTTTCTAGATTAGCAATAAGCTCTACAGCAATTTCAAATGCCTCTCCGCAATACAAATCCGGATTGCAATATCTTAGCATCTTTACCAGCTTATTTACGTTTCCTTGAGATTTGTCTTTGCTTCTTTCCCATACCCAAGATGAATTTCCCGGTTCAACCTGGATACTCTAAGCATTTATTCCCGGCTCGTAAACTTTATGAATCATTCAAATCTTCGGATCCAATTGCATATTATAAATTGGAACATGAATAGAGAGTTCCAGAAGCTTCAGAGACGGGTAAGATTATAGAAATGATATTATATTAAATTATACAAGATGCCGTTCGAAAACTATTTCACAGGTTTTCTGATTATATGTGACGTAATGAGAGGAGAGCATAACGTAGAATGTGACATCACTTATGGAAAACATAAATGTAATTAGCAATTTTTTGAAATGCTTGAAAAAATCTATGTTATTTTTCACTTCAGAATACTCAACTTTGCACATTTTTGGCTTCTGAAAATGGTGTATGCAATGTCAATGAGCAAAAAGCTAGACCTAATGTTTAAAAAATTATTTTCTTATTCTGAAAATAAAAAAGGCTACCCAATTATTGACAAACCAGCACTCACAATAGGGGTAAGTGCAAGGCAGTCGTAGTTTCTATTTATTTTTCGAAAAAGTAAATAATTAAGAAAACATGTAATTGCAACGTTTTGCTCATCGACACTATATAAACCATTTTCAGAACAAAAAAATGTGCAATTAGCTTCAAGAATTACACCAGAGCGACGTTTTAGTAACCCCCTCGTTTATAGCAATTCCTAGAACTGATGGCCCCCGCAGTTTCTCAGCGCGCAGGGCGAAAGACGATTGCGACTCTCGCCTTGGAAAGGCCGCAGTGCGCGAGTAATCAGTCGAATATATTGCTCAATATTATGCATTCCAATTGAAAAAGGTTCAGGCGGCCCTGACTGTTTACACTTTGATTCCCCCGAATTAGTAACAAGGCTATTTGCAGACAACCCCTGACACTGTTACTAAGCCGGGAGTTTCGTGTATCTTCGTATGTTGTTTGGTTTCGAAGATGAACGCACTATTCTTTTATTATTAAGGCAATTAAAAAATGATTATTTTTCACTCTAAAATTTCGAATTGTGTACAGAAAGGATCAACGAAATTGATATACTATTTCCAGATTTTTCCCATTCAAAGTTGAGTATCCTAAAATGATCATTATAGATAATGGTACTTTTTAACCGTTCACTGATCAGGAAGTAACGACTAATCGACTGGAATTTCAAAACTCTTTTATCAGTATAGAAAAGAACCTTCATCTGCGACATATACTTTGTCCCACATTTTTGGAATTTTTTTTTTCTGCTCAGATTGTCAATACAATCTACACAAAAATTAAGGTAACTATTACATTAGTGTTGGAAATTATTCTTTTTCATACGAAAATTCAACTATTTGGTTGCAAATTTATGTACTTTGTTGTAAATTCCAATATTTCGGTAGAAAATCTTCTCAACTGAAATTTCGTCTTTTTGGGTTGGAAGTTCTATTATTTTTGTGTAAGACGCAAATTTTTCAGTAGATAATTCCACTCTTTTGTAAATAATTCGCCTTTTTGGCTTGAAAATGCAACAAGTTCTTTGAAATTTTTTTCTTATGTAACTTGAAAATCTTTGTTGGTTGAAAATTAATCTCTTGTAGGAGAGATTTTATCCTTTTCGATTAAAAGTCCAACTATTTGTTAAAAATAATCTGTTTTGGTTGAATATTAAACAATTTTGTTGAAAATTCAACAGTTTTCGGTTAAAATTTGAACTCCTTTTTAGATGAAATATTAATTATTTACATTATTTGTTTAGAATTCATCTTTTTTGGTTCAATTCGCCTGTTTTTTGCTTAAAATTAAAATATTTTTTTGTTTGCAATATAAACTACTTGAAAACTTTTTTGTTTAAAATGTAGTTATTTTGTAACAAAATTAAATTATACGGTTAAAGAATAATTTTCTTTGTCGACAATTTAACTGCTTTGTTGAACATTGGTCCCTTTCGATTGAAGTCTTCTAAAAGAAATCGTCTTTTTGGCTAGAAAATTCAACAATTTTGTTGAAAATTCATCTTTGAAGGCTACAAAATGAACAAGTTTGTTTAAAACTCAATATGTTTTTGTACTGCATAATTGACCCTTTGGATTGAAAATTCAACTTTTTTGGTTCGAAAAATCGTGGTTTGAAGATTCAAGAAACCTGGAGGATTCAAGTATGTGTCTAAAAATATAACTATTTGTTTTAGAATTGATTTTTTGTTGACTGAAAATTCAAATAGTTTGTTGAAAAATCATCTTTCTTGCTTGAAAGCTCAACTACTTTTTTGAAAATGCCTACCCTATTTTCGTAAAAAATCAATGTATTTCCCTTGATTCGAGAAACTTTTTGACTGTTAAGTCTTTTAAATTATCATATTTGTATGTTTTGTCTTTTATTTTAGGCGGTTGTCAAAGGAAATCTAAGATTTTTTCAAACTGAAAGTACTGTAAATTTGCAAAACATTTTTACAAAACATAGCACAAAAATAAAACCGGATGATGAATAAATATTCCATCTCTTTTCTTAGATCCTATCTAAAAAGCTTTTCTTTCATCTCCAACAAATGGAGTTCACTGAATTACCTCGTGAGAAATGCGAGGAGTTTCCGTTACCGGTAAGGGTTCCTGATCACCATTAATAGGTTTGATTTCAGGACTTTGATCTACTCGATCGATAATGGCTACAATTTGAGAATTTTTCTTTTCATCTTCTAAAACTTTTTTTTCTTCCAGTGTGCCCTCATCTTCAGGTTCTCTTTCAACTTCAGGGATATCTGCATCTACGGTCTGATTCTGCACCTAATTTTGAATCGTTAGTATTAAAAGTATTAAAAAAATTATTAATTTTAAAAGCATTAGATGCAAAGTGCTTCAGAGACCCGGAATTCAGGATGAGTAGTCAAATATTTGTCATATGTTTGGCTAGTCCTCTCCAAATTTCAGGACAACAATAGTCCCTCCCTTTTTCAATTCCACCAATTTTTCGGGCCAACTTGATGCAGAATTTTAAGGGATTTAAGGGATTCTTAAGGGATTTTTAAAATTTAAAGAGGAAAAGGGGGATTATGTAAAATAGGGGGGCGGAATGTGATTCCTAAAAACTACAAATCAAAGCAAATTCTGGGGTAATTAAGTTACTGGTTTTCGCAGAAGTTCCAGGTCATCTTCCTCTCCAGAGACTTGAGGAATAACCTCGTCCTTGTCGACCTCTTGAATCGTCTGATCTGCTGCAACTTGGTGATATGACTGTAATATTCCAAGCATGTAGAAAGTGTTTTAGTTACCTCAACTTTGAAAATCGATTATTATTATTATTATTATTCTTGCCATTGTTCCCAGTTCGATTATGGCGAGAAACGAGAGAGGTATCGAAGACCGATTTGAGATTTCTATCTAAGATATATATAAATAGCTATGAATCTTGTGTGGTTTAAAGATAAAATGAATTGATTAGAGCACTATGTTGATTGTTCTTCGAGATTCAAGAAGCAACGAGACTTTGAATTTCAATCTCTCTACTTAATTAGGATTAACTTTTCTAACAATTCTCAGTCCTGAGAATTAAAAGAGAATTAATGAGAGAGAACTAATAAATAAGAACTGTTTTAATTCCAAAGCAGGGCTCAGAATTAAATCTCTTTCTTGCATCTAATTGATTCTGAATTTCCAATTTCCAAGTTTTATATCTTTAAGAAGATACATAGGTAAAATTTTCGATTTTTTTATTCGTTTCATTATTTCACAATCAAATTATTTGGAATCAAATTATTTCAAATTACCGTGAGTGATGCATGCAACCCCCGAAACCGTGGCTAAGCCGAAAGTCGAGTGTAACCGGTTACATGTAAAAAATGAGCCACCCATTTTTTATTGGCCAACAATTTCTAAAGAAAGCAGAAGCATAAATAAACGAATTTAAAATTTTTTTCGAACATAATTTGTGAAATCTTTAAAAAAAATTACATTGTTTAAAATCTTTGTAATGATTTGCAACTTTTAAAATCTGGTATATTTCCCTTTTTGAAACTTTTGAAATATTTGTGAAATATTTTGTGTTCATTTAAAATCATTAAAATATTTGAAATTATTTGAAATCTTTCAAACCTGGTGTGCACGACTTTTCCAAATCGTTGAAATCCTCGAAATTTGTATAAAATGTTCGAAATTTTCGGGAAAATTGATGAAATATTTTTAATCTAGAGTCTTTTTATATTCTGATCAGAGAAGGATTAGATTTGTGTAAACACCCCCCCCCCCCCCCCGCCGCTTTTGTCAAATGTTCACGTTTGGAAACCCTCTGAATCCGAAAAAACGGTTTTCATGAATGTGTCTGTATGTCTGTATTTATGTCTGCCTGTCTGTGAGCCGGATAACTTTTGAAAAAATGAATATATTAGATTGGCCTTTGGTATACTCTTTTAGTGTCGAAAATTCAAGGTCAAGTTTGTTAGCAGGCCTTGAAAATACTTGTAGTACTTGAAAATATGAACATTTACTCCTAATGAGTTTTTTCATAACAACTTTTTGATTTTTTTTGTCTTAAACTAAGAATTCAAATTGTGACGGTACAAAAAATAATGAAAAATAAAAAATTCCATTTTTGGGTCAAACTATGCAAGCTAGGACAAAAGATGATCCTGAATATTCTGAAACTGAATTAGGGTAATGGATACAGTGATTGGCCAGCTTTCACAATGATGGACCACTTCAAAATGATCGAATATTAAGATATACACACTGATAATTGAAACCTAAAATAAATAGAGCGGAGAGTGTTGAGAATAATACTGCACTGTTGATTAAGATTTACTTGTGAGTATTCCTTAATTACGTATATTTTAAGCAAATGGCCAATCATTTGGGGGGGGGGGCATTGTACCCATTGCCCTAACATCGAAATTTCCAAATATGAACAAAAGATAAATTATATCTTGATTAATACAAAACTTTTCAGTATTTCTTCTAAACGAAATGTTTTTTAACAGACTAACTTTAAATACTCTCCGCCTTTCAATAAAATTACTGTTTTCAAAGCATAAAAAACATCAAATTCAAGGTTCTGGTGAAAAGTTCAAGGAGATGTTCAGGTTTTCAAGGTTTCAAAAAAATTCAAGGATAATTAGAGGCTTCCAGGGTTTTCAAGGTCGCTGGATACCCCGAAGATATGGTACTGCTATTTTATGAACTTGGACAAACATTTTCTAGGCACTGGTATTAGCTGAATACTGACATTAAACAATAAAATTGATATGCCAATTAATAAAATGGCAGTATCAACTGATAAAATAGGAGCACCATATCTTACTAACTGAATAGTTGGACAAACTAAGCATTTTTTCAGTGCTCTATATTGAATCTTTTTCTCGAATTTTCAATTTCCCTTGTAATTTCCTTGCTTTAAGTCTTTAAGGATTTAAGTTGAGGTATTTAAACTTAAAAGTACCTCAGTCTCTTCACCTATTTGATCCGCATAACCAAGTGCCAGATCTGAGACAGTTTCTCTGCTAGTTCTCGTTTTTACTTCCGCTTCTTCTACCTGTTCTTTTTCTATTGCTTTAAATTCCTCGTCACCCTCCTCTTCTTCTTTCTCAGCGATCTCGGATGCACTTTCACAGAAGCAAACGTCTGAGGCTTCCGGTTCTCCCGTGCAATTGAGATTTGCGAGATATCCGTAGAGGCTGAGAAACGTTTTCAGTGGTATCATCGCGGATCCGCCCTCAGGCTCCTCCGTCAAGAGTTCGCACACATATACCATCGTCTCAAAAAGGTTCTAAAGCACGACATACAATTTTACGCTTGCACGCTACTTTACTGCGAAAGGATTAATTAGGACATAGAATTTTAGAGCTATTACTCAAGGAATACTGATAGGTGTAAATTTTCACCAACAAAAATTCCTAGTCAGGAGACTTAGAACTATTTTCTGAGAGCAGGAATTTCGCGTGACTGCACAAATGCACGATTTAACTTGCTTTCGGAGTTCTATTATTTTTAAAGAAGGATAAGATATATGAGTTGAGCGAGAAATAAAATCCGTTATCAGTGAATAATTTAATGACAGAAAAAATATATTTAATTACCAGCAGACAATCATAGAAAAAAGTAGTTTTTCGTTTCGAAATCGTAGAAATTTTGACAGGAATCACCTCGGTGAGAAAAATCTTCACGAGCAATTTTACTTTTTTGTAAAAATGTACCAAATTTAACAAAAAAATACAGTTCAAAACAAATAGATTATTTTTGCTTGTATTTTCTTGTAGAAAAGTAAACAAAATTACCAAGAAAGTATAAGTTTCTACAATTAAAAATTTGCATAACTTCTTATTAATATTTGTTTTACTTTGTTGTAAAAATCTATAAAGTATTACAAAAAACTACAGGATTTCACATTTTTTCAATACCGGATCGATGTTTCTACTTGTACTTCAATGTCAATTTTGTAGGACACATAATAATATCATATAAGTTTCTACAAGAAATTACAATTTACAAAAACATTACACTTTTAAATAAATTTTGCTATTATTATGAATTACATTACATTATAGTTGGAATACTGAAAATTGAATAATTAAATTGCATAGTTAATCAAATATAAAGTTCCGCTTGAAACATGATAAACTATTATCAACTAAAAAATAATTTCAAAATAAAAGATTCATAATTAAACGCACTTATTCAATTTAAAATCCTATTAAAATATTGTTTCAATATAAAATATTAAATTTTTTACCCTTTCAATTTAAAAATTTTTAAATGAGCAATTATAAATCAAATATCAAAAACTAAATTTTGAACGTTACAATTTTAAGTGATCTATTTAACAAATTTTCAATATTTAACTGAAATATTTCAATTTTGATGCATAAGGAACAATTGAACCCTCATGAATTTGGAAAAAATTTGAGATAGTTTAAGAGATATTTACAAGTTTTGAAAAGATCCAAATTTAATTTAAAACTGGAAGATTTCAAGAAATGAAAAACTAAATTTATATTATTGAAGATTTCGAAATAAAAGAAGCATTTAAATATCTTTCAAGTTATTAAAAAGATAAAAGAAATTTCTTGAACTTGCTGGGAAAATTTTTAATAACTTTTTATTTTAAAAAATTATGTTTAAAATAATATTTAAAAAGATTGCCAAAATTCAAGACAGTAAAATTATCATTGGATTCCTGGAAAATTTAAAAATAATTTTGGTTTACAAATTTCTAAGAGGATACTTACAAAAATTTCAAAACAAGTTCTTTTCAATTTATAGCATTATAACTTATAGCGTGGATTAATTTATTTATTTAAATCTTTGAACTGTACAATGTATAAAACGAGAAAATTTCAAATTTTGCAGTTTAAATTTTTAAATAACGGATTTTTAATTGAAAAGTTTCAAAAGCTTCCATTTTATACGCGTGAATTATTGAGCGTTTGAATTAAACAAAAGTAAAGCTTTATTCCTAAAAGTTTAAAATTCAAAAGTATTCCACTTCGAGTATTTAAATTTTTTTTACTGCAAATTTTATTTGCAGTCAAAAAGTTGTTCTTTTTCTACCTAGGGTAACAAATATTGAGAACATTACAATGAAATAATATTAAATGACACATACGGTGTCCAATCTTTTGCTATATATTTGAAAAAAGGTCTTTCATTGCTTAATAATTATTGTCTTTCAATATTCTACCATTCCTTTAAAGAAAAAGAACAAACTTGTTAACTGAAAAACCTGTAAATTCCTGTAGATTCTTATAGTTTTATTTCTGTGTAAATTCCTGTAGGACATTAAATTCACAATGAAATACAACAATGTACTATAAAATATAAAATTCGTCCAAACAGTAGAAAAAGTTGTATTTTCCTGTAATCTTGGTTGTAATTTTTTTCTTATTTGCAGATTTCTGTAAAAATGGTTTTAGTTTTTTGTTAATTTTTGTAAAATAATTTCCACCAGGGCACCTAGAGGGATGATTTTTTAAATTATAGACTATTACCTACAGAATATATAAATATATATCTTCTGTTCATTCTTTGACTTTGAATTTTCCAATTCATGAAAATTAAACAAATGTTTCATATTGTGAAAAAATTATAGTAAATTTTGTATATTTACGATTATTACTAGTGAACACAAATATTCATGAATCAGTGGTTTAGAGTCGTGAATATTAATTCAGTTAAATTCTGATTACCCCAAAAATCCTAATGATCCTAAAGTTAATTAAATTCATTTTAAACTTTGAAAATAATTCATTTTCTTGTATGTACCACATTTTCCATAAAATTTAAAAGCTTCAGAGATAATTTTCAGATTTTTTAAATTGCTCCTATAATTATAAGTGAAGAAGAACATTTTTCTTCATAGAAAAATAATAATAAACGTGCAATACATATTTAGGAATTACATCCAATTCTTTTGTCCTAGAAAAATTGTCTCAAAAATGTTTAGTAGAAGATTAGTGTTTCTCCAGTTTCAATTAAGAAATAGTTGTTTGTTTTTCAAATTATTAACACCATCGCAATTTATAAAATAATTAATGATTATTTAAGCTATTTTTCATTTGGACGTTTGTCTACTTACCCACAAAGTATCGAATAAAATTAAATCAAATCTGAACTCACCTGAAACAGAAAAGAACAAATGTTTGTTATTAATAATAGAATATATAGTAAATTAAATATAATCGAAAGAAAAAGAGCTTCTGGTAACGTTGTACACTGTAATCACATTATAATCACTTGCAATCAGAGATACTTTTCATTTTTTTAATTCAAATTTATTTTCAATATAATTTATTACAAAATAGAAAATCTGTAATTGGAATTAAAATTTGTCATTTCTTTTAAAATTATATAATTGCGTAAGGTTTTATTTTAAAATCTTTATATTATGTACACTACCATTTGACATTATCTTTTTTTAATTTTAGTTTAAAATTGTCGAATTTAATTGTTATAATTTGAGGTTTTTACATCTGTATATTTTAAATTTCGTTATTAAATTTTAATATAAAATTATCAGATTTTAATCATTATAATTCGAGATTCTTACATTTTCACGTTTAAAGTTTGAAATTGTTAAATTCTAGATAATTACAATTTTTCATTGTACGAATTTTATAAAGGTAAAATAGACCAATAGTTTTAAATATTCTAATTAAAAATTTTTAATCCAAAAATTTATAACGTTTACAATAATTTTTTTAATTTTTACACGTGTTTGTCTAAAAATGGTTAATTCTTCAAACTCTTAGAGATTTCTAATTAAAAAAAAAATATTTTCAAAAAATTGGTAAAAAATGATAGTAAGAAAATATTCAGTTACAAAAAAGATGTTTTTATTTTGTAAGCTTCAGAATTTTTTATTTAAAAATGGCATATTATTTGAAATAACATGGTTAGCAATATTATTTTGATTTTTAAAATGAAGGAAAAACCATTTTTTCCAGAAATCATATTTTCAGACTGTTCACTCTTACTTGTGCGTTTATTCCCGATTTTACAGTACAAGTGGTTACTTAAGTGTCAGTAAGGGCTCATCCATAAACTACGTTGCCAATTTTTTTATATCCCCCCCCCCCCCGCCCTGAAGTAACACAGCCGAAAATTACTGTAAAAATATATTATAAATATGTAAACTTTAAATTCCAGTAATTAAGGCCATGTAATGAGTGGGTCACGTGACCAGATTTCTACCTTAGCGCCACTTTTTTATTTCCTAACTTATTTTAACACGAAGCTCCACATCGAGTTGAAAATTTAGGATACTAAGTAAGAAGCACGAAGAATGATGGGTCTAGTCCTAAATTTTCATAATTATAAAAAAAGTTTTTCTGTAAACAATTTTTTTTTGCTTTTTTCACAATTATTAAAATTTAGGACAAGACCCACCTTTCTTAGTGCTTTCGATTTATTATCACTTTATTCATAATATATCACTATTATCACACATTTATTATCACAAATTTGCAATTAGATGTGGCGATTCGTGTGAAAATAAGTTAAGAAATAAACAATTTTGCCGTTAAGGTAGGAATCTGGTCACGTGACCTACTCGTCACATGGCCTTGAAAGTCGAAATATATTGCATTTTCGACAAAATAGTTGGATTTTCAAAGAAAAAGATTTTTTAACAAACTAGATGAATTTTAAATCCAAAAGGGCAAATTTTGAACTACAAAGTTAAATTATCGACCTTAAAACATTTAACTTGATCAAAACAATTTCATTTGCAACCTGCAAAGATGCATTTTTAACCAAATAGTCTAATTTTCAAATAAAAAATATTAAGATTCAAACACAAAACAGTTGAATTTTTAAGAAAAAATTACATTTACAAACAAGAATAATGACTTTTCAACCAAAAGACTAAATAGATTAATTTCCAAATAATAAAAATAAATCTTAAAAAAAATGAAACCCTTCAATAGCCCTCCCTTCTATAGCCCTTCCGAGAATTGACGCCGCACCGTAGGTAGGTTTAACAGGAGCTGCGCGGGGACCGCGTTTGTCACTCAGGCGAGCACTCAGGCGTGAACAAACAAAAGCGGAGCGGGCTCTAATGAGTTAGTTCCCACCCACCGTCAGCCCCAAAATCGGCGCTATAGAAGAGTTTCACTGTCGTTCAATTTTCAACTAAAGAAGATTTTTCTACATTAAAAATAAAATCTTTAAATTTTTAGTTTAAGAAATCAATTAAAAAAAAAAGAAGAAAAATTTCGATCAAGCGCACTCAATCAACAAAGAATTTTTAACCCAATAGTTGAATCCTGAACCATAAAGATGCATTTTGAACAAATAAGATTAATTTTCAAACCAAAAACATGAATTTTCTACCCAATAGTTGAATTATAAAACTTACAAAGAATACATTTCTAACAAAAAATTATATAAGTATAATTTATAAATGAAAAAACAATTTTCTAATATTTAAACTAAAAAGATTTTAAACATAAACGTTTTTTTTACCAAAAACGGAACAGTCAATTTTTTAGCATAAAGAATTAATTGACAATACAAAAAAAAAGAATTTCTGACCAGTTGAATTCAACTCCTAAACCAAAAAAATGAATTTTGCACAAAAACTAAACAGACGATTTTTAACTAAAATACATCAATTTTCAACAATATTGTTGAATTTTAAAACCAAAAGGATAAATTATTAACAAAACAATGGAATTTTCAACCCAAAAATATGAATTTTTAACAAAAAGTTAATTTTCTACCACATGCATTAATGGAGAAAAGTAAAGGTTCAAAAACTTTTTTTGAATTTTGAGTGATTTTTCAGAAACTTCTCTCTGTGTGTATGTGTGTGTGTGTGTGTTTATCACCGTGCAACAACCCCGTGGCACGCTTAGGGTAACGCTAATGCCAGCGGTGGTGAAAATCAATTTTTTTCAAGTTTTGGAAGCATTTAAACAAAAAAAGTTTGAAATTTTGAAAACAAAATTTTTGAAATTTTTGTTGTAAATTTTAGCGATATTTGCGAAAAAATATGGAAAAGCTAAACATTTTTTTTATTTTAGCCACGATTAGGACATGTACAAGCGCAAAAAACGTGACCCTTTAATTTATTCAAAAGTTTGTCCGTTTGCAACAAGGAAACGGTTCGTTAGATTGAAATGTAACTTCTCAGGGTTTTTGGGGGTTATTCTACAGTAATAGGCAAACTCAACATTAGTCATTTCATTATGATTTGAAATGTAGCCGTTGCTGTTCTGAAAACCATAAATTACACTGTTTTCCTGTATTTTCAAATTTATAATTTTTGTATCCAAAATCGCGGTAGAATCTTGTAGGACGTTTATTCCAGTTTTCAGAACTGCCCTTAAATTTTCTGTGCGCCCATTGGTTGCTGAGATATCGTCGATCAAAGACAAAAGGGTCCTTTTTTATTTAAAGTTCGATATCTTAGTGAAAATTCTCACACTTCTAGTTAAAATTGCACGGAACACGTAGCTCTGAAATTTTTGTTGCCAAAATATCTCAAATGGATACTTAAAGCTTCAAAATGCCTTTTCCAAGACCTTGATATGACCATTTTTCACTGAGATACAACATTCTGAAAAATCACTAAAAATTCGGAACATTTTTTTGACCCTTTAATTTTTCCATTAGTGTACTTCGATTTCTATAAAAATAGTTGAATTTTTAACAAAATAGTTGAGTTTTCAACAAGAAATTTTAATTTTTAACAAAGAAGATTAATTTTCGACAAAAAAGAAGAATTTGCAACTGGAAAAAATCAATTTTCAACCAAAAATGGAATAGTTTATAAATTTAATAGTTTAGTTTAATTAGTTAAAAAAGTTAATTCCCAACCAAAGATACCAACTTTCCGCAAAAGAGTTCAATTTTCAATCAAAAAGATTAATTTTGAACAAAAATGATTAATCTTCAACAACAAAAAAGAAAAATTTTCAACAAAAGAGTTAATCATTAAACATAGAAGATGATTTTTTAACCAAGAAGATTAATTTCTAAAAATGGAATAGTATTCAACAAAAATAATGAATTTTCAACAAAGCAGTTCATCTTTAAACCAAGTAGTCCAGTTTTTGACCAAACAAATATGAATTTTTCAGAAAATACTTGAATTCTTTCAAAAAAGGAAAAAGAGAAGTCACATTTCAAAAAATTCTCAAACATTGTTAAAATTCATCTTTAGGAAACGTACTAAATATTATCTAAGTTCGTCAAGTTACTTCCAGCCCCCCCCCCCCCTCCATCCTGGTATACTAACCACAGTTTTCAGCGCCAGTGTTCCTTCCTCAAATTGTTAACGTAATTTACGGACGGCTCCTAAGCGTCATGGAAGAATACCAAAGTTTTTGTATTGATTATTCATAAATAAAAGGGAGTGTCCACACGTAACGAGAAAATGCGGCTATTTGTGCCCAAATTTCGGTACACGTAGCCACGACCTTAATAAAAAAGGATCAGAAATAATCATTTGATCAAAGGGAGGTACCAACATTTCCAAGGAGACCGCAGGCTATTGCCAGAAACTGATAAAAATCGCAATCCCGCTCCTTCAGGAACTGCCCAATCGTCGATATCTGATAAAGACTGGCTTCAGAGAAACCGATTTCGTCCCAGCTGCTTAAAAGTGACTTCAAGGTTAACCTTTCGACGTGACCATACTGATTCAGTAGTGCCTTAAGGTATCCAGGGGTGATTCCCGAGGGATGGTCGTAAGGAGGATACTCCAAACGTTCCTTGGGGTTTACAAAAAGTTTCAAAAATTAAACTAGTTGCATGACAAAGTCGAAAAAACTTCAGGAAGTCCATTTTATTTGGAAAAAAATTCCGATTTTTTTCCGACTGACAAAGTTTCATCACGGTCATTGAAACTAAAAAATTGGAACTCTTAAGACTGGAAATTTTTTTATTTTAAGTAATCAAAACTGAACTACAAATTAAATGACTCAAAATGGAACTCCTTTGAATGTTAAAACTTTAAATTGAAAATGAAAAATCTTATTCGGAAATGTTGTATTCAAATGCTCCATAATTTACACGTATACAATTAATCCGCATATATGGTATATCCACATAACAGAGCTACAAAAACTCATTTTCAAAATTCCCTCACAAAATTTTCATTTTCCCCGGCCAATAATATTCAAGGACCAAAATTCTAATCATGTAGTGACATTTTTAATATAGAATCTTTTATTAATGAAATAAAACAATTTGAAACCTAAATCTATAAATCTAACCCAAAAAGTAACTGAAAGCGAATTAATAATGTGTCTAGTGTTTTTCTGAATTTAAAAAAATTCAAAACAAGTCGATTCATAAGACTTCAAAACAATTAAAAAGAATTACAAATAATTCAAATGAATTGGGAAAAATGGTTAAAAACCGAAAAATTCCACTGATTTCAATAAAAATCAAGGCGAATTAGAAAAATTAAAGTGAATTGAAAACAATTCGAATAAACTCATTGAATTCAGTAAGTCTTAAATGAGTTCAGAAAAAATCAAGGAAATTCAAAAGAATTTGATGAGCTGCCTATGAATTCAAGGTGAGCACCCAATGGAAAATGCCTGCGTTGAGCCGTCACAACTGGCGTAGTATTCAGCCAGTGGTCTTGCCAACGTCCAGCCAAATCGTGGCGGACAAGTGCTGGCGCGTTACTGGGTGAATTGGTCAAGTCATATTTTTGAAGGTTAATTTTTTATTTGCATTTATAATACAAAAAACTGCGCACAAGAAAATTACTATGATTTTCGTATTCATAGAAAAATATGTTTAATTTGCTAAAGTAAAAAATAATTGTAGCTTTCTATTTGTAATAATAACACGTAGCGATTATTCGCACAGCGCGCGTTTTCTAATCTTTAAGGACTCTCGACCCCTTGATATAACTTCGAACTGTTATCTTTGTAATAACTGTATAGAAATTAATATGAAAAATAAAGCTAATCTATCCTTTAAGTGATATTATAGTTCACAGACCTTACGCCAGGCACTGGCGCAGTACTCAAAGCCAGTACCGAACATAGTTATCATTCCAAGGTCCTACCAGCACTGGGCCAGTACTGGTGGTAAGTATTGCGCCGACGCTGCTAGTGCTGACGCAGTACTGCGCCAGCAGTAAATTTCCGATTGGGCATAAAAAACGGAATGAATTAAACAAAAACTAGAAAAAAACATTGACGTAAGTAGAATTGAGTGAATTGGAAAAAGTTCAAGTGCATTGGAAAAATTCAAGGGATGTCCAAGGAATGCAAAAGAATTGAAAAGAATTAAAGATAAATTTAAAAAATTCTGGGCGAATTCTAAAAGAATTAAAATATAGGTAGGATTAATTTATTGAATTAAAAGTGACTAAAGTGATCTTTTTATTTCGAAACATTACAAACAGTTATTTTAATTTTAAAAAGCAACTAAAAATTAAGTTAGGAAAGAAAATTTACTAAAAGTGACTGTACGAGAACCCAGATTGTTCTTGACAGTTAATTGAGAAGTGCTTCTTACAGCAATTTCATTAGAATTTACAATTAAATGACGCTAAATAGTAAAAAATTGTTATTTACACTTCTATAAATTGAACAGTAAAACGATTTTTAGATTAAAATGTATAAAACCAAGCTATCATCATTATTAAAAATGTTCTAAATTCAGTACGAAATTTAAAATAAAAAATTCCCCCTTCCACTCATTAAAAATGTTAAAAATAAAAAAAATGGCTCATTCTTATAAGGAAATAAAATTAAAACACTTCCTTCTTCCAATACATGAAAAAAATCGAACATATAAAATTCTTCCCATAAACTCAATAAAAATGTTGAAAAGAAAAAATGACATCCTTCAATGCGGACAAAATAATTAAAATGTCATAACTTCCAACTGAAAGCAATGAACAAAAAAGTCTCTCTTACATTTCGGAAAAAGAATAACCAAATTTCTTCCCTTTCTTTTAAAATGAGAATGATCAATTTCAAACGTTTCTTTATACAAAAGGTGTGTTAAAATATTTTAACCTTTGTTTAAAACGACGCACATAATTTGTAGATTCTTGGCTTTTCTCGTCACCAACTTCCTAAAACTTGCATTATAAGTGCATTATCGTCGCGATTAAAATTAATGCTAAAAATGCATAAGCTATGTAGCATCTATTTTAACTCCAATTGACCCCAGTTAACTTTTTTTGGGTCATTGAGATATTTTGCAGTTTATTTATATACATAGCATTTATATGTCAATCACTGAAGATTTACAGAATTAAAATCGCACTTTCTAAAATCTAGAATATAATAAATTAAATACGGAAAATAGGGCATCTTTTTATAAAAGTAACCAATACAGTTTTTTTATTAGCATTAAATACAATTTCTAAATTAAAACCGAAAAAGGGCCGTTCGAAAATGATATAACGCTATTTTCAGTACTTTTTCCAACCCTCCACTTCGTCTTTAAGTCAAAATTTTTCTACGATTTTATTTGATGAAGGCCTAAATAAAAATATAATCTAAATCAAATTAATGTATACGTACGATATCAATAAAAATATAATTAGAATTAATTGTAGACCAAATAGATGCATTTATAACCACAAAAGAATTAAGTTTAACCATAAACAGTTGAATGTTCAACCGGAAAATATGAAATTAAAAAAAAAACATTTTCAAACAAATAGATAATTTTTAAGTTAATAAGTTAATTTTACTCCAAAAAAGGGAAGTTACGAAATGGTTATGAAAATGATGCATCAACCCAAAAAATGAATTTTTAAGAAAGTAGTTCATCTTTCAAAGTACAAATATTAATTTTCAACGAAAAATATTATAGTTGATAATTTAACCAAAAATCTAAAAAACACGAAGTTGAATAAAAACAATTGAATTCTCAACCAAAACTGAATAATATTTTCAAGCAAACACTTGCATTTTTAAACGAATTTTCAACAAATTACTAAATTTTCAACCAAATTGATCAATTTTCAACTAAAGACCATTAATTTGTAACCAATGATGGAAAAATTAAATTTTAATTCAAAATAAAATACATTCTCATCAACAAAAAAGCTTTACCAAAAACGTTAAATATTGACCCAATAAAGTTTGAACTTTCAACTAAGGAAATTAATTTGCAACCCAAAAAAGATGGATTCTTAATGAAAAATTGAATAGTTCAATTTTCAACTGAGAGTTGAATAGTGAATAAAAAACGATGTTTCAGCTATCTAATTAAATCTTTAACCAAATAATAGAGTTTTTAACGAGAAGAGATAAATTCTTAACAAAATATATAATAGTAGACTTTTCAATTAATGCAATTAATCTTCAACGTAAAATATAGTTGGATTTCCTTAATGCGTTCTATTAATTCAGTTCAGTTCAGATTCAAGCGAGAAAATGAGAAAAAGGGTGAATTTCTTGATAAACAGGGAAAAATGAGGAATTATTAAAAAAAAAAGGGTGAAGAGGGGAATAGAAGAAAGAGTGTGAAATCTGTATTTACATGTTTTAATTGGAAAATAAAATCACTAATTTTAATTTCATCAATTTTCAAAACATTCTTAAAATTAAATTTGTTCTGCAAAAAAATTCCTTTTTTAGAATCACTCGCATTATTTTTCCAGGTGTTCCGTATTAATACAAGTTAAATTACCATCTCTCTGATTATAATACAGATTTAAAAATTTAGTATAAAATGTTTTTTTTATTCATAGCCCCATCTATTTTGAAAAGGCGTTAATAATTTCTGTTATTTGATGAGTTAACTTAGGTCGATTGTCTTGTTTTTTATTTTTACGCTGGGTGAAAAGATATCTCTATACTGATCGGGTTACCAGGTAATAATACAGATTCCTAGTAAAATTAAAAACATACTTATTCGCATTTATATTTTCATTTTGTGATTCACAAATCATCACAAAACCTGTTAACTTCACACTCCCTAGCACTGTGACGTAATTTTAGAACAGCCCCAAAATCAATTGATTCAGTGAGATCGAAAAGTTTGTTTTTACGAGTAATTATACTAATAAGTAGATTTGAGTATGATTTTTTGGTAGGTCTTACGGTCTTCAATTATTAAAATAATAAAACGAAATGAGATTTTTATGAGGCTTTCCTATTATATGTTTTTTGTAAATTTTAATACTAAAATACTAAAACATCTGTGATCCGCCAAACATGTGTTATTCAACGAGTTTCAAACTAGATACACAGACTTTTTTCTGCTTAATTACAAGGGAGGCAAAATAAACTTTGAGAGAACAATGGATTCCGCGCGAGGGACACTGGTGGCTCCAAAGTTTCTATAATTCTGCTTCTAAAACTTTTAATCATAAGATATAATTATGCTGCTGAAATCGCACGACGATAAAATCCATGCCTATAAAATATTATTCTGATAAATTTGAGCCCTGCTCTCTATATCCCATTAACTGAAGTTCGACTATATGCAAATTAGACTGCATTTAGATGATTCAACCCAAAATTAATTTAGATTATTATAATTTGCGGACAATTCCACTGTCATTAGCGAAGTGCGCTTGTTTAATAATGATTGATAATCAAGAAGAATTCAGTTATTATTATTCAGATTATGAAATTTCAAAATGAATCAATGTTGAGCTTGTTGAGGGAATGCAGACAAGGAGCGTAAAAGAAGTTAAATAGGGACATTTTTCACGAAAAAAAAGAGGAAATATTGAACATTTATTTGAAAATGTACAAAAGAAACAATCTTTTATACGCTTGAAGTTCAGAACGTTCAAATGAAACAAATTATTTTACTGCTGACTTTTAAACAAGAAACAGTGCTAAAATACTAATTTATTTATTTTAAAAATTACTAATTGCAAAGAGAACTTATAGTGCGTTATTTTGGATCATATTTTGGATAAAATAGAACAGGGAAAAAACAATTCTGTCATTTAAACGTTCAGAACTTCAGGTACTTCAATCTGTTTAGAAGATATCTTATATTTTTATATAATGTTAAATGATTTTTCAATTATTTCTGACATTAATGAATTTCTTTTAAAATATAAATATAAAAGAATTCTAAAATAAACATTTGTAAATTTTTTATTGGTAAGATTTAGAAATAGAATTTGAGAATGCTGAACGTAGTTCAGAAACTTGGAGTATTCAATTTTTTAAAGTATTTAACTTTGTACATTTCAATTAAGAAGTGTTCCCCTTCTAAATTATTATTTTTAAAAATGAAAAACTTATCAAATTAGGTATCATATACTATGGAATTTAATATGAAACAAATTGTCAACGAAATAGTTAATTTTTCTACCAATATAATAAAATAATTGAATTTTCAATCTGTAATTATGAATTTTCAACCAAATGGTCGAATTTGTAGAAAAAAAGCAATTTTCAACGAAAAATAAAAGTTAATTTTTAAGGTAAAAATATTAATTTTCAACCAAAAAAGACGAATTTTCGATCAAATTGTTCATTTTTCAACCAAAATGATGAATCCCCCCCCCCCACCTCCCACAAATAATTTTTTTAACATAGTAGTTCAACATTCAACCAGAAAGTTCAATATTCAATCAGAAAACATAAATTTTCAACACAAATTTCGATAGTTGATATTTCAAACAAAAAAAGATTTTAATAATAAATAAAAAATAGCTAAATTGAAATAAAAATACGAACTTTCAAGAAAATAAGTAGATCATTAACAAAAATAGGTTAATTTGCAACAAAAATAGGTTAATTTGCAACAAAAAGTTGAATTTTCAAATAAACAAAATTAATTTTTTACCACAAGAGATGAATATTTAACAAAAGGGTCGTGTTTTTAAGCAAAAAAGTCAAATCTAATAATAATTGAATTTTAGTGGCATTAGATGAATTTCTGTTTAAAAAAATATTATTTTCAACCAAACCGTTGTATTTACAACCAAATAGTTCCATTAAAAACAAAGGAGACGAATTTTCAACCCAAAAATATGAATTTTCAACAAAATGGTCGAATTTTTAACTAAAAAGGTCATTATACTGAACCGGAAACAGTTGCATTTTTAACCAAATTGTTGATATTTAAAACAAAGAAACAAGAACTTTTAACACAAAGCGAAGAATTTTCTATAAAAACTATTTTTTTTTTTTCAAAGGACTAGTTTTAGGCACTTGAAACTCGTTGCACTTACATATTTATATTTGTGGTACTATATGCTGTTTTTTACCTTACTTATTTGTAAGTAATTATTTTAAGTGCTTCAATATTGTACAAGTTCATTTTATTATTTCCATTACTAATAATAAATTAATTATGCCAGTTTGAATTAGAATCGAGCTATTACGCGGCAGCGTAATTTTGAATATATAATATAGAATAATTTCGTGATGCAATACGAACAATGGTTACAATAATTCTTATGTACATTTAATAGTTTCAGAGAATTTCCCGGGTAATTTTTACTTTTTTTAAAGTTTGTATATTTAAAGAGAAAGGGCGAAGTTTTTCGAGAATAGATGAAAAAGGGGGGATTTAAAAAAGGGGAGAACGCAGGGGGGAGAAAAAAACTGTGATCCCTGGGAATTTAATATTAAAATTTAGATAGTAAATTGGAATCCCATGTCTACTAACTTGAAATGCACTCAATAATAACTTTTAATGAAGAACTAAGACCAGGAATCCCTAGGGAAACGGTCATAACAGAACCATATATTTTTAGCCAGCAAGAATATGCGCGTTAGTATCTGGTGAAAGCCACCCCTACAATAATTGATTTTTTGTTCCGCTCGTTAAGCCCTATTCAATGTGACAGATTTCATTTCCTGGGTGAGATTAAAATGGCCATTCGGCTTTTCATTGCAATCCCCACGGGGGAAATGTTACAAATGACTCACTGATGTACCATTTTGCAACATTTTTCTGCCCTTAAATTATCTTTATAAATATTTAACTAGAGCTGAGATTAGATTTTAGTTTCATCATAAATTCAACATTTCAAGATTTTCTTTCGTTCTAGAAAGTAGTTTCAAATTTTAATCTTCAGTTTTTATTTAAAAATTCCTAGATATAAAAAAAATTTCAAAAACAAAAAAACTTTTACTGCTTCTAATAGTAGAAACTTTTAGAGGGCTTAAAAATGTACAAGTTTCCATTTTAAATTCAACAACTATTCGTTTTCTTTAGAGTTATTTTTCATTATTTTGATGATGACACTGTAAAGTGTGAAATGATTAGTAGATTTGAATATTTAATTTGAACTTCGAATTTGTTATGGGTGCAAATGTGAAAATAAAAAATGCTTTAATAGAATTTCTACATAAATTCTAAAAAAAACGCCCTAAGTATTCCAGGATTTTCCCTACACCTTTTTGAAGCATTACAGAATACTTAAATAACCCCTTTAATTTTCCACCTGCGAATGGGTAAATTGTGATTGATTAAATTTAGTAAACATTTTAATTAAAAAATTCAATTCAATTTTAAACGCTTTAAAATTTCAAGTAGTAACATTGCACTTTCAAGAAAAAATATGAATTTGCAGCTAAAAAGATTAATTTTCTACAAAAAAGGAGATTTTTCCACAATATAGTTTAATTTTCAGTAAAAACAGTTTACTTTTCAACCAAAAAGTTGCATTTTGAACCAAAAGAAGATTGAATTTGCAAAAAAACAAATATTTTTCAGTTTAAAAAGAAACAAAATTTCCAACAAAAAGTGGAAATTTCAAACCCAAAAGACAAGTTATCTATAAAATAGTTGAAATTTTGATTAAAAAAATACAAGCTTTTAATAAAAAGTTATTTTTTAAACCAAACAGTTTAAATTTCAACCAAGGAGTTGAATTCTCAACCAAAGATAGAATTTTCAACCAAATAGTTAAAATTTCAAGCTAAAAGACGAATTTTCAACCCGTTAAAATTGTCACATGAAAATAAGAATCTTTTACAAATAAAGTCGTTTTAAATGAAATAGACGAATTTTTAATCCAAAAATATGAATTTTCAACTAATAAAGGATACATTTTCAACTAAAAATGAAATTCTTTAACTTTAAGATAAAAAAATTAATCTTTAACAAACAAAAGAAACTAATTTCCAACCAACTGATTTCTCTTTCGAAATAAAAAAATGAATTTTCTACATAATAGTAGAAATTTTAACACAAAAATGTAAAATTACAAAAATTATAATTTTCAATAAAATAGTTGATTTATCAAAAAATAGTTAAATTTTCAACGAGAACAGATTACTTTTTAACCAAACAAATGTATTTTCATCCCGAAAATATGAATTTTCAACTTATAATAAAAGATACATTTTTAAACAAAAATGGAATTCTTAAATTTTCAGACAAAAAAAGGAATTTTCAAACAAAAAAAAATTTCACCAGTTAATTTAAATTTCAAGCAAAAAATTCGAATTTTCTACAGTATACTTGACATTTTGACCATAGAATATGCAATTTTAAATAAAAAGTACATTTAAATAGTTGAATTTACCAAACATATTTGTGGTTGATTATGAACCAATCTATTCAGATGATTACATTTTCCAAATATGAATAGAAATAATAAAAAAAAATCATAATTTTTAAAGATGGCTAATATTTAAAAACATAATTTGTACAAAATAGAAATAAAAATATTTGTTTCGACAAATTGAAGTAAAAATTGTTTGGCCTCAATTAAGAGAACTCTTAAAAATATTTTGTATTGTGAATTTTTTTATGCTCTTATTTTGGTTCATAAAAATATCCATAAGACAGCATATTTCATTTAAATCTTATATCTAAAAAACATATAGCTAATTAACTTAATATTGCAATATTTAAAACAAATTTAAGCACGGTAAAAAAACTCCCTAACTGTTCAACTAAAAATTTAAAAAGAATTTAGATTTGAAAGAACGAAATTTTGAAACATTGAAAGCATATAGCTAATAACCACAATTTTATATTTAAAGAACAGTAATCAATTAATAAACGTCGAAAGTTAAAAATTGGAAACAAAAATATCAGATTAGTAAATTGTAATGGTAAATTAGAACTTAATTTTGTAATTTGGATACAACAAACTTTAACAGGTGGAATATTTTCATCAGCCAGAGCTCGAAAATAAGCAGATGTCCATCTGAGTAAATCGTATGGTTGAGTTCGAACTGCAGCTTTTGCATAAAGTTTCAAAATGTAGGGAAAATTCACGGGTATGTTTATCTGCTCAGCGCAGTACATGTGCTCCACCGGATCAAGCATTTTAATATTTCCGGTATTTGAGAGATATAAGAGTTGCTAGTATGCTTGAAAAACGAATGGGACAAATCGAGAGTTGTAAAAGAGTCCACGTTCGTCAAGCTCTGTTGACAGTAACTTTCGAGGTTAAATAGAGAGGTGAGTAATTGTCAATGTCAAGGCTACGTCTACTACGCTGACTCGCTTTTTCAGTTATCAATCTGATGAATGAACCTTCTTTTTTTTATCATTTTTTCCATTCAAAAATTAAATATATTTATGACTTATGATAAACTACGAATTTCAATTCAGGATTGTTACAGAAGTCAGATTTTAAAAACTTCAGGACAAACATTTGATTGCAAATTTTAATTTAAATAAATTTCAAAGCACTTTACTGTCACCAATAAGATTTCCAGAAGAGTTATTTTTATTTACAGAAAGATATTTCAAAAAACCTCAAATTGATATGTTTTTTAAAAATTGGAATATCTCTTGAAATCATTAATGTACTTGAAGTTCTAAACTTTCAAATAAACGAAATTTTCACTGGTGACTTTATACACTAAACAAAATGCTAAAATGTTTTTTAGTTTATATTGGCAATGATACATAATTAAAACTTAATTATAATGCATATTCAAAATTGTAGTTAAAAACAACATTTATGAATAAAATAGAATTGTGAAAAAATATTTCGTTTATTTCAACGTCTTGGGCTTTAAGTACATAAATAATGAACAGTTTTTTTTAAATCCTTGTGTTAATTTAAACATTAAATCTAAATAAATTAGAATTGCAACCCTAATTTCGGCCCTAGGGTCAAATTTGGTGCAGAAAAGTCGTTGTGTGAGATACATATTTTTTCTCTTTTGCGACACTATTGAATGGCTTATGTTAGACTTTCTTTCATCTAAAACTCTAAACAGAATGAAAAATAAATTAAATTTAATAATAAAATCTTGTACAAACTAAGATATATTCTAATAGAAAAATGTTTTATTTAAACAAGAACAATAATATCTTTACTTGAATTCTTTTCAAATTCAAAGGATTTATATTTTTAACCATTTTCAAAAGTGACATTTTTCCAATTCCATCTTTTATCAAATTTTATCATTCTCTTTTTAATCTAAAAATTCAAAACCTATATTATTTAACGAGTAGAAATCATTACAGCTTTAATCTTTTTAGACTTAATTGGAAAAAAAATTAATCCGTGAAGTATCACAGTTGAGCGATTTTATCTATAAACGCTTTATACTCCGAATACTTTTTAATTGCCTGTTTTCAATTTAAATTTAATCCGAAGAGCTTTGAAACGGTTGAATAAAAAAAAATTGATCAGTCTTTTAATTTTTTCAACTACCTTTCAACATGAGTTTGAAAAGCCTTTTCAATCAAAGGGTAAAATTCGCTTGAAATATTTATCAATTTTACTGTTTTATAATTAGAATCGCATGAAATTTTGATTCATCCAAATATAAAATTCTTTTAAGATCGAATACATAAAAATTAGAATGTTTTTGCAACTTTTAATTCTTCCTACCGTTTTTCAAGCTTCTAAATCCAGGGTGTCTATTCAAATTCTGAAAAAATTCAAGTATTGAATAATATTTAAATAACCTTTTAATTATCCGCATATGGATGTTTAAATTGCAATTAACTAAATTGGAATATATCTACTTTATACTGTCATATTTCAAAATCAAATAATAGTGATAATAATTTCAAAGTAAAATAATCCATTAGTGGTATCAATTAAAATAAGCAATTTTTTGCAAAAACTGGTTTGAGAGACACGTACATATATATATATATATATATTGTTTTAATTCTGTCAAAAATATCGGTTAATTATTTGATTAAGAATCAAACAATTGACATATTCAGAAGTAAAGCAATTCATGAAAAACGGTAATTAGAATAAAATAAAGAACTTTATTGCCAAAATGGGCTTGTAGACGTATTAATACTATTTTATAATTAAATAAATAAATGAAAATAAACACACAAAAAATCCATTTGTTAATTTCTTGCTAAAATCCATGAATTTGATTAATAAATAAAACAAATTTTTGATTATCATACATTTAATTTTACAAATAAAATATACAGTTATTTCATTTATTATTAAATTTTTTTTATTTCAGCACGCTTATAAAAATTCCCTAACTTTTTCCCCTGACTTTCACTAGCCAACAAAATTCCATAAAACCCCCAGGTTTTCTAACCTAAAATTGGATGCTTAAAAGTTTGGAAACTTTTTTAAATTTAAATTGATCAAAAAGTAAATGCATTTTATAAATTTATCATTTATTTTGTATGCTCAAGCTTATTTTGGATGCCAACCTTGGATTTTTCCATACTTGTAAATTAGGATTACTTTGAAACTTGAAATCCCTTTAAACAGCATTATTTAATTGAATGTATCCCAATTTTAATTGACTAATATATAGATTCTATCTTTATAAAATTATAAAAAACGTAGAAAATTATTTTGAAACTTTTTATTTGAAAAAAATGTAGAGAAAAATTATATTGTCTTTTGTTTAGAAATGTCTAGTGAAATATAAGTTATATCGTTTTTATAGCTTTATGTAGTACATTTCTTATACAGGTAGCACCTAAGTGAAAGCACTCCACTTTATATTTATGATGTGACAAGTTGGTATCGGGAAAATATTTTGGCACAGAACCAAGTTAAAATATCGTCAAAAAGGGAAAGATGTCTATTAGAGTACGTCAGATAAATTCCATTTCAAGAGATGGAGCTTTATAAAAATAAAGCTACTTAATATAACACGATACTCTCCTGGCAATTAAATTCAAACAATAAAACATTCCAGCAATGTCGATTTAAAACGACACCACTATTTATAAATATAAATATATAAAACTCTATTTGAAAATAATCTAAAATACTGACCTAAATTGTATAAATCTGAAATCATATATTTTAATTATTTAATTTTAGATATATTTTATCCGTCAATGATAAAGATATTATTAATAGAGGAAGTATTAATTATTATCTAAGTTATATTGTATAATAAAGCGAGAATATTCAACTTAAAATAAAATACTTAAATTTTCGATAAAAAAAAAATGTTCAGTGAAATAAAATTTCAACGAAATAATTAAGTTTTTAACCAAACAGATGGATTTTCAATCAAGCATATTATATTTATGTAAAAAAGATTTATTTTTGACAGAAAATGGAAGTTAAATTTTTAATTAAACAAATTAATTTTTAATAAAAAAGTAAAATTTAGAATAAAACACACTGATTTTCAACCAAATACTTGATTTTTTAAAGGAATTTTTAACCTAATAGTTCAAAAACAGTTGAATTCAAACAAAGAAGAAGACTTTTCAAGAATATAATTGAATCCTCAATGACACATTCCCTGACTTTTCCAAACCAGTTTTAAATTCCCTGACTTTTCTTGATTATCTGGAATTCCATAACAAATGGCAACCCTGATATAAGGATACAATAAAATAAAATAATATTGGGACAATTGAATTATCAGAAGGAATAAATTATATGCACTCGATTTGTACTGAAATATAGCATGTCAATATCTCCCTTTTGGTTTCTCCATAGAACGCTGTAATCATAGAATCTGTAATTATAGTTTAACGCTCCGTTAGATATAAGCACGAAATAATACTATGGAACTTCAGATTTCTATATCGTCTTTTAAATATATTTGTAATTTGTATCTCTTTTCAATTTTTATTTCTCTTTGATGAATTCTGCAGGCTTCAGACTTAAAAGTTCAACTATATGAAATTGTTAATTTCGTGTTTCATACATTCATTTTTTATTTTAAATCCTTACTATACTAAAATTATTCAAATTTATAAGCTTGAAAATACACCACACTTTCGCTTTCAGTCCAGTGTCGGGGGTTGCCTTCAAATAACCTTGGACAATGAAAATGGATTCAATGCGATGGATCGGCGTGATCTCGCGGCCTTTGGGTGAACGGAGCGACTGAATCACGACTTGCTAGAGTGCTACAATGCGAGTGTGGCCCCTCAAAGGGGTTACATCGCACGGCTGCATGCTCTGTGGAGCGAGAAACACCGGAGCTATCGCAATTTTCGCAGCAAAGTCTCCGAAACCAAGCTGAACTGCTCCGAAAAAGGGGCTATGTGAGCGGAACGCCTACTCTAACACAGCTAGAACAAGCCGGCAACAAAGAAAGAGAGGCGACACTAAGACCAACCGCGGGCAGGCATCCAATAGAGAAAGAGCGATGCTTTATGACCCGGAGAAATATCAACACCAAGGTTTCTCTCGAGCCTAAAGATCTGGCTGAAATGGATGACGAGCTTCATGGACATTTTTCCGGAGAATCCGACCTTGCCATAAAGATAGGCTGGGCAAGACAGTACGCGTCTCGCATTCAGTGTGTGCTTCACTACATCACATCTGGCAGGAATTTCGCCGCCAAGGTTCGAAAGTTCGCGCGCGAACTCCGGACACGTTATCACACACTTAACAGGTCAAAGCTGCTGACCATCAGGCAGCATATTGTTGAAAGAATACGGATACTATCTGACGCTAAGAGAAGTCTAGAGCGGAGGGAGAGGTATGTCAGAGAAAATCAACAGTTTCTCTCTGACCCATCTCGACTCTTCCAAGACCCTCCAGTTACTGTCGAACACCCACCCAAGCCAGAGGAGGTCGAAGTATTTTGGAGAGAAGTTTACGAAGTTCAGCATAGACTGGACGAAGACTCAGAAAATATAAATAGCTTCAGGGAGTTATGCGTTGCCCTCATAACACCTGATAAAGAATGCCCACCCATCACTACCGAGCAGGTGAAAAAAGTAATAAGAGGGATGAAGAACTATTCCGCAACGGAACCAGATTGTATCAAAACCTTCTGGTGGATGAAGTTTTCTTCAACCCATCAACATTTGGCCCGTATTTTCACCTCATATTTGAAGTCGGAAGAGCCGATTCCGGAGTGGTTGGTGGAAGGGCGCACAATGCTCCTGCCGCAAATAGGCAACTTAGCTGACCCGAAGAATTACAGGCCAATCACTTGACTGAACACACTTTATAAGATATTCACAGCTATCCTAAATGATAGGATTGTTCGGGCAATTGAACCTGTGTGGCAAGAAATGTATGAACAACGAGGC
>NC_046662.1:21309813-21322689 GCF_010883055.1 Belonocnema kinseyi | reverse complement strand
CAGGAAGGCCGAGAACGAGGTGACTGAAAGCGAGAGTTTGGTGTAATAGCATATTGTACACCGCAAGCAAGTTTTCGCGTTTTCAAATATGCAAAGCGGAAATCGTAACTTTTAAAATGACTGATTACAAAACCAGTGAACTGGAAAAATTTGCCAACGCACTGCAAACTGAAAATTGTTCAAATATCAATTTGAAACCACACATTTTTTAAAGTTTCAACGTTAAATTGCAAATGGATCTATTTGATGACCGAAGGTACATGCAAAGGTTTCATCCTCTAGCAACCCTGGAACACACTCCAATTCTACCCCTAAGAATCGAAAGTCATTAAAAATGACATAAATTCTAAACCTAAAATTTCGGTGTTGATTATAAAATTAGTTAGTGCCAAAATTAAATCCAGAAGGTACCGCACCCCTATCACATCTAGAACAACCTCTCTTTGAACAATTTAGATAATAAAAAAATAACAAAATCTAAAAAATTCTCTAATTTCCAGACCTAAAATTTTATGCTTAAGAATGGTTCCGTTTGATGTCCAAAAATACTAAAAAAAAGTTTCATTCCCCTGCCTATTTTGGTTAGTGTTCTTGAAAAAATCTTTAATTTTTGAAAATCCTTTCTAATGTTCAAAATCACTGAAAATCACTGAAATCCCTAAAATTCGTAAAAATCATTTTAAATCACTAACAAAAGTCTCTTAAAATATAATTTATTACCGAAACTTCTCTAATAATCTGTGAATCCCTTGAAATCGTTTTAATATTATTGATATCCTCCTGGATACGATTTTTAAATCCTTTGCTATTTTATGACATGCTATGAAACTTGTTAAGAAGCATTAGAAAAATTTTTAATGCCTTAGAATTTTTGTAAATACTTTGAACTCTTTAAAATCATTTGAAATACCTTAAAATTAATAATATCCTTGAAATGCTGTGAAATCCCTAGTAATCACAAAACAATCAAATCAAATTCAGTAAAACATCTTGAAATCGATAATATCTTTCAAAAATCCTTTGAAAATTATGGAATCTTTGAAATCTATTGAACCCACGAATTCTTTTGAAATCTTATGCATTCTTTAAATATTTTAACAATCCTTGAAATCTGTGAAACCTTTCAGATCGTCTGAAATCTTACGAATCATTTAAAATTCATTAGAAAGATTTAAATCTCTTAAAGTTTTCTATAATCCTGCGAAATTCTTTGAAATCTCAGAAAATTATTCCGAATCCTTTTAAAATGCATGGTATTATTAAAATTCTCTCGAAACTTTAAAAATCCATTAAATTTGGTGAAATTTCGAGAAATATTGTTAAATCGTGTACATCTTGAGATCATTAATGTATTTTAAATTTCCTTTGCAAATGTTAAAAATTTGAAATCCTATGAGACACCGCGTAAGATCTCTAGATTTTTTTTTAATTTCTTTGTATTTCGCGTAATCTAAGTTCTATAGAAATTCCTTTAAATTCCTTAAAATTGCTTAAAATCTTTTGATATTTTTGATACCCTTTTAAGAAGCCTTGAAATTACATGGAAACTTGTAAACTATCTTAAACTATTTCAAATCCCTTTAAATCCATTAAGATTTGTTAAATTTTTAAAGTTCTTGGCGATCCTTTTAAGTCGGGTAAATCTGGTAAAATATCTGCAAATTTCATGGAATACTCTAGAATCCAGTAAATTATCTTTAAATTTAAAACGTCTCTTAGAATTTCTTCCAAAATATTGAAAACTTTGAAATTCTTTGAAATCTTTTGAAATTCCAATTTTTAATATAACAGATATTCGTTTAGCTAATCAGCGAATAAGTTTGAAAATATGTTTCAAGACAAAGTCAATAAATATTTGTATTAGCGAGAAGTTTCAAAAAATTGTAGCTAAATAGTTAGATCGTTAGCAGAAAGTGACAAAATTGCCAACAGTGTCCTGCAAACGAGGTTTTCATTTTTTTAAAGCATTTCAATAAATGGTCGTTCATATCTATATTTTACATGGTTAATGTAACATTGCGCCCCCCCCCCCCCCCCACTTAGCAGTGCGACGTGGTTTTTGAACGGCTCCCTTGAAATTAACAAAAAAAATTGATGCTTTTTTTCTCGGCAGCAGCTTCTTTAAAGAAGTTCTTCTTATTTCACAAGAGTAGTTTCATTGTCCTTTTAATTCTTCCGAGATAACAAACAAAAAAACTAGAAACGAAAAGAGCAAAGAGAAAAAAGGCCTCAGCTGGGGTTGACTTGTTATTTTTTGGGTTGAAGTCGAAGGAGAGATTCAATTGGCCAGTGGTTGTTGACGAGGGTGGGTTCTAGAAAGGGGGCAATCTTGATCGCTACCTTATAAGGAGGTCCAGGAGACGTACCTAGGAGAAAGAAAAAACGGAACGGAATCGAGCACGGTCAGGATTGGGCTCAGTATCGATTAACCAGGTACAAGTTGAATGTAAGGAGAAAGGAGTAGAGCAGATACCAAGCAACCTGCGCTCATGAGGTGAAAGGGGGCAGGAAGGAACCAAACTGGGAGGAAGGATCGATCCTGCTTTCCGAAAGAAGTAGGCACCTTGCCTAACGAGCCTCGTCGAACGAGTCTTAAATAAATAAGCAGCAAATCAAACATCGAGGCACGTGCCGATGATTCATCCCCATGATGGCCATGATCCATGATCTTTACTTAGATCGGGATTATCGAAAACATTTCCCCAAAATAATGCCCCAACCTATTTCATCATTTTTTTGTCTCTATCAATCTTCAATTCAAAATTCATGAATATGTTCTAATTTCTCATTTTTGTGGGGAGACAATTTTCTTTAGTTTTTGTTAATTGACCCTGAAGTCTTTCAAACTTAACTTGATTTTTTAAGCATTGACTTCCATTTTTTTTCAATTATCTTTAATTCATATGAATTTAATCGAATTCTTCTAAACTCACTCGATATTTACTGAAATCAATGAAATATTTTGAATTTGTTTAATTATTTTAATTTTGATTGAATTCATTTGTACTCATTTTTACTCATTTGTAATTGTGTACCCACAACTATTATTCTTTTAATCCTGAATTCTTTTCAATTCTTTAGAATTCTCTTCAATTTACCCCGCATTTTTTTAATTCAACTTCATTCTTTTTAATTCACTCAATTCTACTCAATTCAATGTAATTTTCTTTAGTATTTTTTAGTTCGCCATTAGTCTTTTAAACACACCTTGAATTTTTAAGCATTTCATCAAATTAATTTGAATTCCCTTGAATTTTCATGAATTCATTCAAAATTTCATCAATTCAATGAATTTTAAAAATATTTTAAATAATATTTCGAATTTTTTCAATTCATTTAAATTCTGTTCAATTTATTTTGAATGCCTCCTAATAATGTTGGATCCTTTGGAATTCTCTTGAGTTTTTTAACTCTCACTGAATTCTTTTTAATACTACCAGTTCTACTCAATTAAATGGATATAAAAAAAATATAATTTTAATTCACCATGAAGTCCTGTAAATTCACATTGAATTCTCATGCATTTCATCCAATTCTTTTGAACTTCCTTGAATTCTTATAAATCGACTCCAACTTTAATGAACTAAGGCATACTTTGGTTTTTTTTCTATTCGCTTACATTTTTTTAAGTCACACTAAATTATTATAAATTTCACCGAATTCTTGTGATTTCCCTAAAATTTCTCTAAACTCACTCGAATTTTATTTAAAATACCACCATAATTTTAATAGCGAAAATGAAAAAATAGTTGAAAAAGTAATAGAATTTATTGATTGAAATAAAAAATACTTATGAACTAAATATGTTGTTTTGACAATTACTAAAAAATAACGATTTTTATAGTTTCTAACAGCCAAGCGGAGTAATTTCGGAACATCTGAACCCAATAAATTCTCATGAAATCAGTACAAATACCTAAAAGTCCTTTAAAATTTCATTCATTTCATTTTCTCCTTTAGTTCTCCAGAAATTCTTTGAAATTCCCTAAAACCCCTTGACATTTTTTAAATCTCTAAATTTTTTTAAATCTTGTAAAATACTAAATACCTTAAATGCTTTTAATTCCTTTGAAATCCATTGCGATTTTTTAAATCTTTAAAGTCCTTGAAAAAAGATTCTATAAAATCGCGATAGACTTAATAAATCCTTAAAAACATCTTGAAATATTTTGAACGCTAAATTATCTTGAAATTTGTACTATTTCTTACTGCAAAAACTTTGAAAACTCTGAAGTTAGATGAAACTTCTTAAAATCTCTTCAAATGCTTAGAATCTTTTTAAATCTAGAAGCTTTGAAACTCTATAAAATGCTTTTAAATCCTATAAATCAGTTAAAATCAGTTGAAATAATCTGTTGAAATCTCGTAAAATATGTGTTAAAAGGTATGCGTCTGAAATTTGAACAACTCCGGAAGAGATCGGGGAATGCAACTTTTTTTAGGTATGTTTTACACTAATATTTTCAAAATAAACCCAAAAATGAAAATCTTGACTCTTTACAGATTATATGGAACATATACATTTTTTTAATTCTCACAGGAAAAAGGTTGACTTATTTTTTCTGCATCTTATTTTTTTCAGTTTTTACACAGTTTTACATCAGCCGTTACCGGGGCAACTTAATGTGATTTTCTTTTGTTTGAAAACTCAATTTAGGACTTAAGTTGAACCAACTTTTTTCTGTACAGACAAATTCGAGAAAAAAAACTTGAATGAAGTGGGAGAGCATAAAATTTATTGGATTTTTCCAAGAACTTTCCTTTAACTTCAGAGAAACGATTTTTTTAGAAAACTTGATAAAGGGGAAGAAAGATGTGAGCCAATGAAATCCACTCTTTTGCGGTTGCTTTGTGAGAATGTAAGATTAACTATAAGTAGATCTCTTCCCTCTTTACCGAAACTCTCTTTGAGATGCACCCCATAAATTGTAGCACCCTTCCTAGTTCGTGGATTAAAGTAGCTCTAGGGATCGCGAAGATAGTAAAAGAAAGCCATCTGGGGTTATCGGAAGTACGCGCATTAGTCAAACACTCGTCGCCCTTGTACCCCAATTGATATTCTTATTCGTTTCTGCAATTCATATTCATAATTAATATGGCAAGATTCTCTTAGAACATACAATAAATGCGAAAAGAATCAAATTTCAATTTATCTCTTATAAACTGAAATTTTATTCTTTTTGTATCTTTAAATTAAAATTATTTCTTTAAAAAAAGATCCTACTCCATCTTCACTCCATTGGGAATCGAACCACAAAACTTCTGATTTCCGGTCAGGTGCTTTTCCAATTAAGCTATTAGAGGGATCAGAATAAGAAATCTTAATTCAAGAAAATAACGCTAATTTTTTAGCTAGGTGTTAATAATACAAGTAATTATTTTTTTAAAGAAATTTTTTTTCAAGAAATAATTTTAATTTGAAAATATTATTTTCCATCTAGTCTTATTAAGACGTTAAGCATTTTCTGTTATTGAAGATTCTTAACTTGATCGATATTGTGTAGATTTTCTGCCTTCATGGTTTGGAGGGTTGATCTACTGTCGGTAAGGTACAATCTCTGATGATATAGCAGATAAATTAAAAAAATAATTATTTGTATTTTTTGTACTTTCTCAGAGAATGTTGACAGCTTTCATTTTTATTCAGTCCAAGATTAAACTATTTTTCAAAGTAATCAAAAGAGCGGTAAAAAAACAAAGTTCGAATTTCTTTTGGGATAATGGCTCATTTTGTGAGGTTCCTAAAAAAACAAAATGCGTATTTTTTATTTGATCAGACAACTATTAGGGGTTCCACTTGGACCCTCAATTTTCCCATTTGTAAATACATGGGGAAGCTCCCCATTTTTACGGATATGAGACTAGAAGGCGTACATTTCAATGAAACTAGCGCAAATTATATATAAACTTCTTCAAATCATTTTTCCATATCTGACTTATTCATTGATTTTTGCGAGGAATTTTGATTGCGAACTCCGCTACCCCTTTTTAACTTGCGGTATATTGGTCATAAATATTACTTTTACCTATATTTTTATCAAAGATTATTTTTAAAGCTGAAAGTACAAATTTTCATGTATTTTTGATAAATTATTAATTGTTTAAACAACACTTTTTCACATTTTCTCGCAAATTATCGCCATCCTCACAACAAGACAAACTAATTCGGTAATATGAAAAATCAGTACTGCACGGAGAAAAAGATATTGCAAAATGATTTCGCAAAACCTCTGGATTGAAATAAAGCGCAATATGATAACGCACAAGCAGGTTCCGGAGCTTTGTACGATATTATAATGCACTAACATCGCAATTTCGCTTCTCCGTGTGTCGATTAAATTTCTTGTTGACAGTTTAACCAATTTCTGATTGTTTAAATGTAACTTTTTATCAATAAAACGCAGAAAAGTGCAGGTTTTAGACATTTTTACGAAAAATTTCATTATCTTCTTCTGTGTTGACACTTTTCATTACATAGTGATCATTTTTAAAACAATTTGAATTAGTTAAATAATTCTCTTCGACAAAATATACCAAATATATAACCTCGCTGATTAACTTCACCTAGTGAATTCCGATCGAAGATCAACACAAGAGGTTAACTAATTAGTTCATATCATTAAAAAAAAGTGAAAATTATGTCGACAAAAACATTTTAAAAAATTGAATATGCTTAAACAATTATGGTCGAGTAATGAAAAATGTCATCTTACGAGAAGCTTATGAAATTCGTTGAATTATTTACAAAAAACTACATTTTTCTGCCTTATTCTAGTTAAAAGTTATACTTTAACGATGAAAAATTATTTAAACAGTTACAAATAAGGTGGATTGATCGTGTTTATTTTCGATTTAAACTACTTAGTTCATGCTAATCATAGGTGTAACTTTTTCATATTAAAAAAAATTGAAATTGTTTTAACAATGATAAGTGGTAAAAATACCAAACATAGCAAAATTCTATGAAATTTGCAAAAAACTGCACTTTTCTGTCTTATTGCAGTCAAGTTACATTTAAACAATAAAAAATAGTTTAAACATTGAAAACGTATTTTTTGAACAAATGAAAACTGTTTAAATACTTAATAATTAATTATAAAAACTTGAACATTTTTACTTTAAACGTTAAAAATAAACTGTGATGAAAAACAGACACAAAAGTAATGTTTACAACCAATATATCATAAATATTTGAACCGTGTTTAGAGGTTGTTTTTTGGTGCATGCTGGAAGGGTTGGGGAGTGGGGGGGGGGGGGGGGGGGGGGGGGGGGGGGGGGGGGGGGGGGGGGGGTCAATTCAAAAGTAAAATTCGGGGAAGTGATTTTAAGAATTCAATGGGAAAATGTAGGGTGAATGCAATGAGAAACATTAAATTCCCAAGATTTCAAGTCAAAGCATATATTTCATTTTTAACAAACAAAATTAATTTTCTAACCAAAAAGATAAATTTTCAAAAGAATAAATAAAGTTTCGAAAAATAGTTCATTTTTCAACTTAAAAAGGATAAATTTCTAATCAAAAATTGAATATTGAATTAAAATTAACTTTTATAAAAAAAAAAACAACTTATTTTCAACAAAATTATGGAATTTTAAAGCCAAAAGGATGAATTATCTACATAAATTTGTTTCGTCAGTTCTTCTTTTATTATTTCAAAATGCCTAAACCATCTCAACATATTTCTTTCATTCTGTCAAATAGTGTTTGCTTGACACCAAAATCTGTAAGAATCCTCTCATTAATGACTGTCCATTAGCGTTTTACCGAATACAGTGCGTAAAAATGTTACTCCAACCGTATTAATTTTACTCTTATTCTGCTTTTTAGTGGTTCCAGATCTCCCTACCGTATAATACAGTGGGTACAAGAACAGAGTAATACAATATTGCTATTAGATGAATTCCAAAAATGGGATATATTGATATTATTATTATTATTAAACCATTCAGCCATTTCCCTTTATGGATGTGAAGCTCCGCTTTATAAACGATTTGTCGTCACACTTTTCTGTCCTGGCACACCACCACTCTAGCTTCCTTCGCGTCCATGCATTTTTTCATGCAAGCTTTTGTGTTTCTACAGCTTCTTATGTTTCTTCGAATTAGCGTCTCATTTATACATTCTGACCATTCTTTCCACGATAGGCCCCTGGACACCCTGTCATTTATTTTACCTTGATATACTTGTTTCGTAAATCGTTCATGTTTCAATCTCTCAACATACCCAAACCATCTCAAAGAATGTCTTTTACATATGTCAACTAGTGTCTCCTCTACGCCAGAATCTTTGAGGATTATCTCATTACTCACTTTGTCCATTAGTGTTTTACCGCACACCTTGCGCAGGAACTTCAGGTTAATCGCGTTAATTTTATTATTATCCTTTTCTTGGTACGTCCAGGTCTCGCTATCGTGCAGCACAGTCGGTATAAATATAGAATTTTGTATTGCCAGAGTAGAAATTGTAATATAACGGGATTTAGAGATAAAAAAAAGAATTATAAATATAATGTTCCAGAAATTGCCAGAGTATAAAATGTAATATAACGGACTTTTGAAATAATAAAAGGATAAATAAAATGCTGCAGAAATTGCTCTTAAAAGGAAAAAGAATTGGAACGATGCAATTCGTCATGACGTCTCTGATCTCACACTGAGTGAAATTGGAGCACTTGGATTGCAAGGATGCTAGTAAAACGAATAGGTTGCGTACGTGCAGTGCCGTATTAACACATAGACTCGGAAGACCCGAGGTCGCAGGTCACACAAATTATAGGGGAGCATCCGGTACCAGTACCAGCAATACGCCAAATGGCTCCCCCGACAACGAACCACTTCGACCTCGATATTTCCTCGAAGAAGGAGGAATGAAGAAGAAAACGTGCTTCATAATGACTCTGACGAGAGAAAAAAAATCATTTCAACAGCGCGTGAAAATTGCTTTTTCAAATTTCAAGAAGCTCAGATTTATCTTCTAATGCCTTTTCGTGATTGACGAATAATATGATAAACAAATAAGTATACATACATATTTTTAAAAAATTCAGTTTGTTCATTATTAATTTTAGCCAATTTTATTCTAATATGTATCCAATTAGCCTCCACTCTAATAGATGAAAATTTAATGCAATTTTCAGGCAAGGTTAACATGGAAATTGGTAATAAATTTTAACCAGTTCCTCGATTTGGGTTAATTTAAATTTGAAGATCATCAGAATCTAAAATTCCAATAATTAAAGTATACTCAAATCAATTAGGTTAATACAAAAATATTTAGTATTTGTCGAGTCATTCACTTTAATCGTGAAAGTATTTTGCAACAAATTACACATGCCGCTTAAAGCTTGAAATATGGATATTAACATGTATATTGTATAACATTCAAATTTATAACGAATTTTAGTTCATCATGTTTATTTTATAATTTTATCATTTTTACAATTGAAGTTATTTTCAAAATACGCTAAATTTTCTCTGATCAAGTTTTCATTTTTCTTGACTATCCATAAAATTCAAGAATTTCAAATTTATTTATTTATTTTAATTAAAGAAGATGGCTATTCCACAGTAAAAGATAAATTTTCAATACAAATTGACGAATTTGGACTAAAAAATATGACATTTTAATAAAATACTTGAATTTTGTACCAATAAAAATGAATTTTCAAGCAAATAGTCAAACTAAAAAAATCAAACTTCAAATCAAACAGTTGCATTTTCAACCAATAAAAGTACTTTTTTAACTAAAAAATTTTAAGCAAAAATAAATAAATAAAGAATTTTAAATAAATTATCTGAACTCTTCTACAAATAATTGAATTTTCAACATAAAAAGATGAATTTTCAACCAAATGGTTGAATTTTTATTTAAAAATATCAAGCTGCAACGAAGAACAGTTGCAATTTTCATCGAATAGTGAGATTTTAAGCCAAAAGGTATTTTTCAGAAGACAGTTCAATTTTCAGCAAAAAGATAATCTCTCATCGACAAATGTAATAGTACATAATTTAACAAACAAAAAAATAATTTTCGAGAAAATAGGTAAATTTTCCAGCCAGGAGTTGTATCTTCAACGAATTAATTAAGTATTTGACAAAATAGTTGGATTTTTAGCCAAAAAGTTCAATTTTCTACCTGCAAAAATGAATTCTCAACAAAAAAGGTAATAATTTATACTTCAATCAAAACACATGAAATTTATACCAGAAAGATCAATTTTAAAACCAAAAGGACAGGTTTTTAAGAAAGAAGGTGAATTTTTTACCAAAAAAGATCAATTTTTAGCAAGACACATGAATTTTCGAACAATATTTAATTTTTTATCTAAAAAGGATCAATTACAGAAAGCAAAGTTAAAAAAACAGTCAAATTATCAACCAAAATCGATGAGTTGCCAATAAAATGGTTCAATTTTCACTTTAAAAACAACAGTTTCCAACCAAAAATGAAAAGGTTTAATTTTTATTTTAAAAAAATATGTTTTAACAAAAAAATCGAATTTTCAACAAAATTATACATTTTTAAACCAATGAGAACAATTTTCTAAGGAAAAAAGTGAAATTTTATAGGAATATAGACTTTTCGGTCAGAAAGAAAAAAGGAAGTGCTTCCAAATTGTTGAACTTACAAACAAAGAGACAAACTATATGTAAAACAGTTGAATTTTTAACAAAAACAGGAAAACGTATTATTAACAAAATTGTTGAATTTTTTACCAATTAATGAAATTTGAAACTAAACATAGAATCGTCCGATGGAATTAACGGCAAAAAAAAGAAATAGAAATACAAGGGAAATATATACAACAAATATTTTCAATATATAAATTACATAGAAGTTTTCTGTCTTTTACGTGATTTCCAGGCTTTTCCTGGACAACGGCCACCCTATGAAATTTTCAAATGAGACAGACACTGAAATGAAGGGTTCCAGTATAGAATTATATAACCACAACAAAATCGGAATTGTCCACGAGAGCGAAAAAACATTCTGTAAAAGCGAAATCGCCACTTACAGATAAGACACAAAAACCAATTCCCAGATGACATGTTTGCTGATTTGAGCCTAAAAAGTGTGATTAAGAACAGTTATTCATTTACCAGGAAATAAATGTGTCATCTGACAATCTCAAAGTGACACTGACCACAAATTGGATCAAAGGCTAGACTGCGGATCGCGATAAAAAATCTCGGTCTTCGGAAGCGACAAAAAATCGAATGATTAAATCCTCTCAAAAATAAAAACTTGCTCCCGACATATGGGGAAGCTAAATAAGAATAAGAAATATTTGATACAAACGAAGCTTTCTGTTTCGAAAAAATAAAAAAGATGTACGCAGATTTCGTACGGAAATGATGATTTTTCGGTGAAAGGATTATAATTTGCTTAAATTAAAAGAGATAAAAAAAAATTCCAGTAATTAAACAGGCACATGCTGAAATTGGACCCCTAACAATTTCAGAGCCTTTATATTCGAGTGTTCCAAAATTAATAATAGATTCTAAATAGAAGAAATAGAATTAGCCTCTGTGAATAAATACTAGGATATAGATAAAATAAATCGAAGTAAGAAGTTGTTTATGAAATAAAACGAAAATAGAACACGTTTTTTCATCAAAGAAGATTAAAGATATAGCGAGATAGGGATTTCTTGTTAGATATGTAAACCATAATGAAAGCAGTTTAATCCTACTACTTAAATCTCATTAACATCTCTCAGAAATATGTTTCTGTCGACAGTTAGGATCTCGACCGTTCAGAAATAAAAGCCAGCTCTGTGTAAAAGCAAATTACGGAAACCTACTCCTACGTTCAGATATGCTCGGAATTAATTGACTCGGTGACATGCAGATGCTGTGAAGTCATTACGACGAAGTGGTTTTTTTTTATCTGTACGTTAACACCTTTGAAAATATTCGTTGGGATTTTTTCGTCTGCTTGAAAGTTTGAAGCCATTTGTAATATTTTTATGCATTTTTGAAAATAACTTCAGGATTCAATTAGTCCACTTTTTCAGTTTCTCAAATCAATTTTTATAAAAATGATAAACTTTTGTAACGATTCGTAAATTTTTTATTATTTTTTTATTATGAAGTTAGACGAACAAAATGAAATAAAAATTGAAAAGCTTCCAATTTTTAAAGTTTGTAAAACCAACCGTTCAAATCTCAAAAATTGAAATTTGATTGGCATTGACTGGCAATAAAAATCGAAATTTAATTTAATTTTATTTATAAATTCTTTTTTTTCAAGTTTACAAGACGAATCTTTATTTTCTTGACTATAGTATTGTTGGATTTAGGTCAAATTTTTAATCAGCCATTTTTTATTCAAAGTTAACCGCTATTTTTTAGAGTACCTGGCTCAAAACTGAATCATTTTCTTCAAAATTCGACAATTCTGTCAACATTCATCTTTTTCGTTTAAAAATTCTTTTTATTCGGTGGAAAATTCAAAATTCAATTCAAAAATACCTGTTTTTGGCTGTGATTCGGATTTGAATATTTCTTGAAAATTAGTCTTTTTGGTCTTTTTTTATTCTTTTTCTGGTTTTACATTTTATATTTCTCCAATTTTGCACATTTGGAATTGAAATTTTCTTGACTTTCAATATATATATATATGTGTGTGTGTGTGTGTGTATTTATTGGTTTTCGGAGAATCTTAAACAGGACGATTTTTAACGACTCTCGGATATGACGCAGTCGTAAGTCGACCCTTACATTATATTGTATTTTCCTTGAAAGTTTAGTGGCAAATCAGAAAGAGAGCGGTCTTTTATATACTCGGTTGGAGAAAAAGCAAAATAGAAAATTTTCAATTTGGTATAAATGCACTTTCTTAAAATTGTGCTTCGATATGCAGTTACTAGGAAA
>NC_046662.1:21308598-21309713 GCF_010883055.1 Belonocnema kinseyi | reverse complement strand
CATGTACACCTGGTCTAAAGGAAATAGCCGCAGTATAATTGACTTTGTTGTTGCGGATGAAAGACTTCGAGAGTTAGTCAAAGATACAAGGGTCATGAGGGGCCCTTAATGCAATACTGATCATTACCTTCTGATCTCAAAAATTAACTTAGGTCGGGGTTGGAGAAAAAAGAGACCCAAGAAAGCAAAACAAACGCGAATCAAAATTGAGAGACTACAGAAACCGGATGTGCGAATGTATTTCCAAAATAAGATAATCGAAAGCATAGATAGGGCAACATGGGAGGACCGTATAAAAAACAAAGATTTAGAAGGCACCTGGACAAAGTTACGGGATATCTTTGTTAGGTGCAAGATCGAAGTGTGTGGTACCGCAGTTGTAGGAAGAATTTCTGGTGATGCGTGGTGGAATGATGAAATTCAGGCTGCCCAAAAAGCAAAAAGAGAAGCGTACAAGAGAACTTTGAACATCGCAGGTCTTAGCAATGAGGAAATAAGTAGACGTAGAAATGATTATAGACGCGAAAACAGGATACTTAAACGATTAGTTAAAGAAAGTAAAGATACAATTAGAGCAGAAGACGAGATAAAAATATAAAATGACTTTGAAGGAAGCAGGAAACTACTTTATAGAAAAAATGAAAGGAAACATAAGTACAGAAATTGTCAACATGAGAAATAGTAGGGGGGAAATGGTATATGATGCAGACGGAATACTAGAGGCTTTCAGAGACTATTTCAGGAGACAATTCGGAGATGAAGCTATAGGACACCACAACTGCGATGTTGAACACGATGCGATGGAAAACTCAATTGAAAAAGTTTGTGTGACTGAGGTTAGGGATATAATTAAGAACTTGAAAAACGGTAAGGCTGCCGGGGTAGGAGGTATTAACGCTGAAATGCTTAAACACGGCGGCGAATACATACCAAATAGAGTTTGCGAATTGATAAATTTATGTTTCGAGATGGGAGACGTCCCAGACGATTGGAAAGAAGCTATTATCGTACCGATATACAAGAGAAAGGGAGATAAAAGCGGGTGCAATAATTACAGAGGGATTAGCTTATTAAGCACCGTAAGTAAAATATATTCAAAAATACTTATTCGTAGG
>NC_046662.1:21291896-21308498 GCF_010883055.1 Belonocnema kinseyi | reverse complement strand
CCCTAGAAAAAGCTTTTGACAAGGTAGATAGAAGTAAACTTTGGGAAATTCTGAAAGAGTATGGAGTCAATGGATGGATCCTACAAGCTATAAAAACAATATTTGCAGGTAGCAAAGCGAGTGTAAGAGTGAATGGAAAGCTGAGTGACTGTTTCGATATTATTCAAGGAGTTAGACAAGGATGCGTTATGTCTTCATGGTTATTTATATTATTTATGGACAAGTGTTTAAGAATGGCTCTCTTCGACGAAGAGGGTGTGGATCTCGAAACAGTAAGGGTACGAGGGTTAGCGTTCGCAGATGATGAATTTGTTATGGCAGAGTCTATCAAGGACCTACAAAGAATGTTGAATAAACTAGATGCAAGCATGAAGAGCATGGGCCTCAAAATTAACGCAAATAAAACAAAAACTATGGTGTTCGAAGGAAAGAGTGAGAAAACACTATGCAATATTTTCTTAAATGATGAGAGAATTGAACAAGTTGATAAGTTCGTATACCTTGGTAGCTTATTTACTAGGGACGGGAAGATAGATGAGGAATTAGATAGACGAATAAATGAAGGTAAGAAGGTTATTGGTAGAGCAGGTCCCCTTATCAGAAGTAAAAATATATCAAATAAAGCTAAAATGGCAATGCATACTTCTATATTTGTACCGACTGTATTATACGGTAGCGAGACATGGACTTATCAAGAAAAAGATAAGAGTAAAATTAACGCAAGTGACATGAGATTCATGCGCATAATAAGCGCGAAACCCCTAATGGACAAAGTAAGTAACGAGATAATTCTACAAGAATGTGGTGCAGAAGAGACGCTAGTAGACACATGGGAAAGAAATCGGTTAAGATGGTTCGGACATGTTAAGAGAATGCCAAATGAACGACTAACGAAACAAGTGTATCAAGGTAAAGTAAATGGCAGCGTGCCCAGAGATAGACCGCGGAAAGAATGGTTAGAATGTGTGAATGAGACCCTACTTAGAAGAGACATAAGAAGTCACAGAAACATGAGAGCATGCATGAAAAAATGCATGGACATAAAAGAAGCTAGAGAAGTATGCCAGGACAGGAAAGTATGGCGGCAAATAGTTAATAAAAAGATTGTCAGTAGAGTGAATAACGCCTGAAACAAAGACCTTGGCTATTAATGGACCCAAGTGGGGAACCTTAGATAACGACTTCGTGAGGTTCTTCGCTTGGGATGATTGCTAAAGAGATTGATCAACAACCTGGGTCGGAGCAGTGTTGCGGAACGAACGTGTTATTTACTTAAATAGCACGAGAATTCTGGATGAATCTGAAAAATCTCTATCCCTTCAACACACTACTCCTATCCCCTGCCGAGTGAGTCACGCCTACCCCGAAATGGAAATGGCTTAATGTTGTAATAATAATAACTTTTATAGTGTAAATATATAGTTCATTGGACTACTTCAAAGTTTTGTATAGTATTAGCACAGATGTTGAATCTTCTAAATATTCAAGTTTTGAAAACATGTGGATGCAATTTCAATATTTTGAATTTTCTGAGAACTCTTAATTCTAGATATTCACACTAAAGACTAAAGTCAAATTCAAAATTAAATGTTTGAGAATGCTTTTTAAATCAAGAATTAAAGAAGAAAAAAGCTTTATATTTTGTAAAAGACGATAATCCTTAATAGATATTGCGAAGTCCTAATATACTTTATGAATGAAAAATTTCAAGGAAACATTTTTTATAAAATCTAAAAAAACAAAAATTGTTGCACACTAAAGAGAAATTGAAAATTAAATGTCTGATGCTTGAGAATGCTTTTTAAATAAAGAATTAAATTAGAAAAAAGCTTTAAAATGTGTAAAAGACTACAATTCTTAATAGGTACTGCGAAGTCCTACTATACTTTATAGATGAAAAATTTAAAGGAATTCATTTTTTTAAATCTGAAAAAAATTGTTATTGAACAGTGGGGGATTATATTGACCTCTAATAATAAAACTGTTTGAAAAGGTTGATAGCTTGGGCTTCTAGAAAATTTAAGACGAAAAAAAAACGCAATTAATATTTTAATGAATAACAGACAGACACTGCCGAGTTTGAAGATTATACAATTTATGAGGGTTGCTAAAAAATCCGAATGTAGAAATTCCCTGACTTTTTCCTGACAAATTTTTCATTGTCTCTGTCCCTTATAAATTTTTCTTCCTGCTATGAAAATAAAATTACACCTAGGTGATCAAAAATGTTAATGTCAAAAAAAGTCTAGGTAAAATTTTATTTTAAAAACTTTCAGTGACAACAGTCATGCAGAATTTTAAAAATACATAAGACGATTTCGGAGAGAAGGAATTGGAAGATCTTAAGTAAAAAAAATGTTATCGAAGAAAAAAGTAAATCTACAAGATAGATGAAGTTTTATTCAAAGGCTTGACTATTCAACCGAATTTTCAATAAAATACATGAAGTTTCAACTTGAAAAGATAAATTTAAATTTAAAAAATTAATTAAAAAAAATGAAGTGTCAACAAAACAATTGAATTTCAGACCAAAAACATGAATTTTCAAACAAAAAGATTACCTTTCAAGAAAATACATGAATTTTGAATCAAATAGGTAAGCCCATTTCTCAAAAAAATAATACCAAAAATGAAATAATTAAACTTTCAATAAAAAACTTTTAATACAAATTGTAATAATTCATATTTCTATCAAAAAATATTTTACTTTCTAATCAAAAATACTTGAATTAAACAAAACAATCCTCAATGAAGAAAGATTTCTCAGTCAATAGAGAAAGCAAATTTAATCCCAAAGTGTTGAATTTTCAAGACAAAAAGACGAATATTCTACAAAATAGTCAAGTTTTTAATCCGAAAATATAAAGTTTTTACAAAAAAGTTAATTTTCAATAAAAAACAAGAAAGTTGAATTTTGAAACGCAAAACATGAAATTTTTAAACAAAATACTTGAATTGTTAACCTAGAAAAAGAGAAGTGTTCAACAAAATAAGTGAATTTTCAAGTAGAAAAGATTAATTTTCAAGCAAAAATAAAATAATTAAATTTTCAACTAAAAAAGGTCTCTTCAATTAAAAAAAAAAGACTTAACAAAATAGTCCAATTTTCAACCAAGAACAAAAGATGAATAAGGTATAAAGTAGTTCAGAATTAAGCAAAGTATTTTAATTTTAAATCAATACAGATTAATTTTCAATGAAACAGTTTAATCATCACAAAAAAAAGAAATTTCTACAACTAGAGGGGAATTTTCAAACCAAAATAAAGAATTTTCTACAAAAGAATTAAATTTTCAACCAAGAAAGATTTGTCAGTTAATAAAGAAAAAGAATTTCATGCAATATGTTGATTTTTCATGCCAAAAAGAGAAACTTTCTACAAAACAGTTAATTTTCAATCAAATAACTGACTTTTTTACTAAGGTAGTTCAACTTTCTGCCAAAAAGAATGACTTAACAAAATAATCAAATTAACTTAAATTTCAGTTCATCAACAATTCCCTGACTCTTCCAGATTTTCTCTGGTACTTCTAAACCAAATTTAACAATACTTTACAAATTGGAATTTATTAGACCTCCTGCTACCTCCCCCACTAATCACAAAACTGTTTCTATAGTAATTTTGCTGACCCTCCCTTGCCCCTAAATACCCGAATAGTTGGATGCCTCGAAAATTGGGAAAAAATAGCCAAATAAAAACCGTAATTCAAGAAAATAGTGAACAAAGAGCAAAATTTCAAGGTAGATCAATCCTGGGCCATATGTTGAGGTGTCTTGAATTCACCCCCATAGAATCGAGTTCACGGTACATAAAGTTTCATGGGCGCAGATGTTTTCTGTGATTCTTAGGTGTCACGTAATCGACGTTCAACGAGTGAAGCTTCCCTCCATACTGGTTCAAAGTTGCAAACGTGCTGGCAATAAGTACGTTTATAACGGGTACGTACTGAGAGTACTAAGTATTGAAAAATAGCGGTTTCGTTTGTAGGATGTCGAATGTCGAGAAGGGGCTCGCCTTTATCAAAGCACTTCAGCCTTTAGCACGTGGCCAACTGAAATTGGCATGAAAAGAAATTTTATAGTCGGTATGGTAAGAATGATCAGAGGGCAAACCATTTTCATATAAAAGCTATTGAAGCATCTGAGTAATTGGCCCTTCAGAACTACGCAACAAACATTCATGGTGGTTGAAATAAATCCCTTTACGATTGTAACTTTTTTACCGAAGTAATAGCTTTCTTTCAATAGGGAGCACAGTGGTTCAGTAGTTGAATTTTAAGTTTAAAAAATAGGGGAAGAAAAGGGGATTTCTTTATTATTAAAAACTTTTTATAATGTACCTCGTGAATGTTGAAGTAAATACCCTCTACGATTAGCGCCTTCTCTTTAGTAACTTTTCTAGTCATTTTTGTGTAGACAAATTTTTTTCGCTAACTTTGAAAAATCTGTTAAAAGCTTCATTACTTTCTGCACTAATAAAAATATTTTTTAAAAATTCAAGAAGATCAAAGGTTGAAAAATAGATAAAAAACGAGAAGTAAATTAAAAATTTGGTTTAAAAAATTAATCTCTTTTAGTTGGGAATTCAACTATTTTATTAAAAATTCGTACATTTTGGATGAATTCAACTATTTTTAATTTAAAATATTTTTTAGTTAAAACATCACCTATTATATTTGTCATTAAGAATTCATAGTTTTCTCAATGAAGACTCAACTACCTGGATAAAAATTTGACGACTTTTTTAAAATGATTTGTTGATTGAAGATCCATCTCTTTTTAAATAAATATTTAACTATTTTACTTTTAGTTGCAAATGTAACCTTATTAATTGAAAGTTGATTCGTTCAAAAATTCTTTATTGGTTGTAACTTTAACTACTCGTTTGAAAAATGAACTACTTTCTTAAAAATTATTTTTTTATTTAGGTTTCATTACTTTACTTGAAGATTAATTTATCTTTCGGTTGAAGTTTCTGGATTGAATCGTCAACGATTTCTTCTCTGTCGACAATGTTCTTCAAATCTTTAGAAAATAAATAAATTCAGGAAATATTGGAAATTGATATCATGCAAAATTCAAAAAGCGCCTTCTTTTCTAATTTTATCAATTTCTGATTATGAATTTTTTATTTGATTTCAAACTTCGTAAAAAGGGGGACAAAGGGCAAATTATTAAAACATTTTTTGATTCTAGGTTACGCAGGGGATTTTTGAAATTTAAGGGGTGGTGGTAGAATTAGATGAGACAGGGTAAGGACTGTAATGCCTGTTTTAATATTATTGATTATATAAAAAAGAAAAGTAATATTGTATGTGATTATTAATTAAATGCATTTAGATGAATAAATCTGAAATTTAATAATAATAATAGTTGCAAGTAATTAGTAGTATGAAATGTTTTGAATCCTACAGCTCTTTTTGTACTCACGGGAAGGTTGAGAGTGTAAATGCAAGTTGTACTCACCTGGAACAAAAATAAAAAAAAGATTATTAGTCATGAAAGTATATGTATATGCAAATTTATGCTTGTTCACTTTACAAATTAAAGTGGACACTATTTCATTTTTAATACTATGGCCATGTTAAATTTTAATTAAGGTAATAATTAATATTCTTTTTTGCTGGGGTAAATATGAATTTATTTTGAACTATTGTTCTTATTTTATTTCATAAATGGCATAAAAATTTTTAAAAATAGTACTATGTAATTTTAACAATATTAAATCAAGAGATCAACTATTTTTTGAATCTATAATATACAATATGGACGACCGATAAAATCGAGTGAAAACTTTTCGAATTTTTTTAAATACCCTGAAAGCTTTAAGATCCGTTGAAATCCTTTAAAAAGCCCTGAAATTCTGTTTTGATTCTCTGAAATTCCTGAAAGGCTCGTCATTTTTTTTAATTTCTTGAAAACTGTAGAAATCCCTTGAAATCATGTACATGTCCTCGAAATCCCTGTATCCCCTAGAAATCCCTAAAAGTCCCCTGAAATTTTATTTTATTTATTCCGTAAAAATATAGAGAAATCCGTTTAAATTCCTTTAATCTTTTGAAATCACTGGCATTCCATTAAAACCAAGTAAAATATCATGAAAATTGGAATATGTTCCAAAATTTATTTGAAAATATGAAATCTTGTAAATCCTCTAAAATCCCAAAAAATAACAGAAAATTTTGCACGCCAAAAAATGTCTTGAATTCTCTTAAATCCCTTCTGAAATCTCATCAAATGCACTGTATTAGAGCCTTGAATTCTGTTGAAATCCACTAAAATCTCTGGCAAAACTTTCCAGTTTTTTAAATCTCTTAAAATCTATAAAAATTCCTTGAAATCTTCTGAAATCATCTGAAATTCCTAAGAAATTTTTAAATCTCTCAAGACTTTCTGTTTTCCTACAAAATTCCATGGAATCTCATGAAATTGTTAGAAATATCTTGAAATATACTATATTCTTTAAAATCCTTTTAAAAAAAATGTAAATCCATTAATTTTGTGTAAATCCCTAGAAATCTTTCTCAATCCCTTAAAATGGATTAAAATACCCTTAAAACTGTTAACCTAACCTTTTTTTTAAATGTTTTACGTTCTCGGATATCCTATAAAATCCCTGGAAATACTTTGAAACCACGTTTATTACCTTAAAATTGGTAATAACTTAAAATTTCGACAATAATTTTAATAACATTGAAATCAGATAAAACTTCTTGAAATTTCTCAAAATCGCTTAGCACCTCTTAAACTCTATATAAATCCTTTCGAAATCTCTGAAATCTCTTCAATTTTGTTTGTTTATTGAAAATCTTTGAAAACCCTACGATGAGAACTTCCGAATGAAATTTCCTCTATTCGAACTTAAATATCTTCAGAACTCAATTTCTTCTGCTCTTTCCAATAATCATTCACCTGACCCACGCAAACAGTTTGTCGTCGATTATCGGCAAATTTCACAGCTGCTCGCATCTGGACTGCTAGAAAAAGTTAAATTGAAATGCTCCTCCAAAGGTGCAATTTCATCAAGCTTCCTGAGCTCGAGTTGAGTGCCTCTTTTTTCAGTAGACGGCGGCACGAGTTGCGCCAGATTTGTAAGGTAATGAGAGCTAGTCTTTCTGGGCACGAAATCCTAGAAGAGTCTCTCCAAGTTGGAACTTAATCCCTCGACTCTGATCCATTCGAGGTTGCTTTTAACGACGCTGTCGCACGGTCGAATCATCTTTGTGTGCGGGGAAAGGTTTTCTGCATACAAAAGCTGGGCGTGAAGCTTAAACGATGTATAATTTGCCCGGAATTCAAATCACGAGCGCCGGGGCGAATGCCTTCGTCGGCATTCGGATGGTTACGTCTGGTCTGGTCTGATTGTCTGAAGGTCTGGACCGAAGCTGCTTTACTTCCATTTAAACACCAAGAACATAAAGAGAACACACACGCCCTGACGACAGTTTCGCAATTGAAGCGAATGATCAAAGGAAATAGAGCCGAGTTCAACGAAATGAAAATTGCTTTTTAAAGTCCAACTTTTCTGTCGAAGACACTCTTATTGCACTTCAAAGTGATGATTATAATCCCCTTCAATGAGCGTCCAATCGCAGCATAATTTTGTTACTTTCCCTGTTTTACACGAAAAATTGGATTGATTAAATTATTCAAACATGACTTGACTGAGAAATCAGTCATTCATACTGACAAAATAGTCGTTTCAACATATGAATCAGTCAATATTGCTGACTGGCTTGTCTATGATAAAATATTAAAATTATTTAAAAATTATTGTTCTTTGTTACATTCCTAAACTTTACTAAATTGTTGAAACCAGCCTTAATCGTTTAGATACTGGAAGTTACTAAATTTGTAATTCGAAAAGACTTATTTAATAAATAAAAGTTACCGTTTAGATCATTCAAAACGATTGAGTCGGTCATTGGATGTTACTGATTAGATCAAATTCAATCAATCAATTTTTTCTTTTTTTTAGAGGCTTAATCTTTTTTTTTAACTCACCTACTTCATTGAAGTTAAACTACTTTAAAGTAGTATTTCGAATTAAAAAGATTTATTTTCAAGCACAAAGGAACTATTTTAAAGTAATTTAACTTCCAACGAAGTACAATTTAGTTTTCGATCAAAAAAAGATAAATTCTCTAAAAAAAAGAAGGAAAATTGATTGATTCAATTAATTTTTAACAATTATTCAAAATTATTTTTTTTTCGTTTCAAGATTCATCATTTTAGCTAAAACTTCATTTTATTGGGTTAAAAATCAATTTCTTTAATTGGAAGTTTAACTCTTCAATTTTTGATCAAAAATTGGTCTTTTTAATTGAAACAAAATGTATTTGATCGAAAATTGATTTTTTTAGTAGAAAATTCATCTTTGTGCTTAAAAAGAAATCTTTTTGGTTGAAATAACGTTTGTTTTTTATTTAAAATAAAAATTTTTTGTTTGAAATCAACTGTTTTAAAATTCAAATCTCTTTGACAGAAACATTAACTATTTTTTATTTAAAATCGAAATTATTGACCGAAATATCAGCAATTACATTTTTCCTTGAGAATTTATCTTATTTTTATTGGAACTTTTACTACTTTTTTGTAAGATAACTACCTGCTTAAAATGTAATTTTTTGAGAATCATATTTTTAGTTTACAGTTTATTTATGTCGTTGAAATCTAAGTATTTTACTAAAAATTATTTTTCTAAACTGAAAATTCATATATTCCATTAATTTAGAAGTGTTCCAGAATAAGTTTAACAAAAAATTAAAAAATGTAAGCATGTAGAGATACTCAGATTAGCTAAAACTTCGTTTTTTTTTTGTTTGAAAATAAATTTATTTAATTGGAAATTTAACTATTCCATTTTTGATTAAAAATTGGTCTTTTTTACTGGAAGCAAAATGTATTTGATAGAAAATTGATCTTTTTAGTAGAAAATTAATCTTTGTGCTTAAAAATAAATCTTTTTAGCTGAAATAACATTTGTTTCTTAATTAAAATTAAAATCTTTTTTGTTTGAAATCAACTTTATAAAAATTCAAATTTCGTTAGTAGAATAATCAACTATTTTTTATTTAAGGTTGAGATTTTTTATTAAAATATCAGCAATCACATTTTTTGTTGAGAATGTATCTTATTTTTATTGGGACTTGTACTACTTATTTTTAAGTTAATTACTTTCTTAAAAATTTCTTTTTTTAAGATTTATCATTTTAGTCTACAATTTATTTATATCGTTGGCATCTGACTGTTTTGTTAACAATTATTTTTCTAAACTGAAAATTCATGTTTTCCATTTTTGGTTCGAAACTGATCTTTTTCAGTTGCAAATCGAACTAATTGGTTGAGAATTAATCTTCAAGGCTCAAATTCTTCTTTTTGATTGAAAATCCTTGTATTTTTTTTTTAAATTCCTTTCTTTTTTGTAGAAAATTGATCTTATTGGTTGAAAATTCATATTTTTGGTTGAAAGTTGAACTACTTTGCTAAAAATTCATTTTTTTGTAGTTGAAGATTCATCGTCATTATCCGGGGTTTTCCCCGGAAATCGGTATACATTTAAAAGAAGATATACAATGTTGGAAACAATTTTAGGTTATGTTAACAGTTTTCAAAGGAAATCGGTTATTTAAAAAAATTATAAACTTTAATGAATATTTACAGTCCTTAACCATTTTTGATATGTTGAGTTAGTGTTGATCGTCTGTATTTGCCATTCGTGTTAAAAAAATAATTCCACCAGGGTATATTTCTATAAAAGATTTCTATAAAAAAATGGTTTATTAATTATGAAGTGAAGATATTAATTTTCTTCAATTATCAAAACTAGGCCTTTACTTTTCTTTTATACAGTAGATACTATGAACTAAACAAAATTTGTTTAGATGATATTAATTTAAAAAATGCGTGAGACAAGACAAAAACAATCGGCGTGCCTTTATTTCCTAGTATACTTAAAACTGCTCCAAAGGAATTATTTTTTAAAATAATTAAATTTGTTTCAATTTAAACACAGTGGAAACTTTTTGGCACGAAATGAGAGGCGCAAAACTATGTTCATACTATCGGGTGATTCCTCGGTTTGCACATTTTTACTCGGTTAACAAAACTTTGAAATTTGAAGCATTGAAAATGGGGAAAAAAATATAAATTTGAAGGACTGAGCATTGAATATTCAAAATCCGAAATTAAAAAATAGTTCAGAACAAAAAATTAAAAATTGTATAAGAATTTAATAAAAAATCAGACAAGCTCTAAATAAAAATTGGGCAATTATTTAAAGACATTCACATACAAATTTAATAACTCCAAACACGAAGCGTTTAAAATTAAATTTTGAATTTGAAGCCCCTTAACAATTTCTGTAAATTTTGTAATTCAATAATTATGAACAAACTAAAATTGGAAATTCGTAAATTTTGAATATTTTCCAAAGTAAATAAAACGTTCTTATTACCTGACATTAATCCAGAAAATCTTTCCTGTGCATCGCCTCATTGTATCTCAGGCGATAGTAGAGAACGAGCGCTGATGCTGCAAAAAGTGCAGTAGAATTTTGCTATAAGATAAAAGATTAGATAGGGTAACATGAATTTTTCTTGACTCGTAGAACGAATTTTAGCGCCACTGACGTGTCACGTAGTTACAATGAATAGTGTGCTTCAGACATTATCTTGGAGAGATATTTCACGTTATGGTTATACACTACTTTAAAAACATAAAATTTGCTTTATGATATACAAAGCGAGTCACCTAGGATTTGACTTTTTACTCAACTTACGAATTCTATGAATAGAGAAAATCTTCACAACAGATCCTACATCAAAATCCGAAGGCGTGACAAAAACTCAATCTGAAGAAAGAATTTAGATTGGATTTACAAACATCTTTTTTCTCGTGAATAGAGATCAAATTTATCGTTATAGAATGTTGAATTTTTCATAATATGTGTTTTGAATATCATTTGTCTGTTTTTAAAACAAGGAAGTCAATTCAAGATCTAAAATTAGAGTTAGGAGATTAGTCTTTGGATCGAGATGTAAGAGCTCGGCATTCCTTTCAGAAAATAGAAAGGGTTCTGGATCTAAAAATAATCGAGAAAATAATGAGAAAATAGAGAAAACTCTTGTTTTTCGAATTTCTGAAGAATGAGTTTACTTTAGAGTTTAGATTCTAAAACAACAAAAACATGTTGTTTAGATTGCGTGCTGTTTGACAAAAAAAATTTCAACATGGCTGACTTGATTGGACAAATCCTTCAAAAGTTAGCGTGGCTACAACATTCAGGTAACCATCCATACAGACATACATACATGCAGACAGGCTGACTGACAGACACCGATAAAATTTTATGATTTTTGGATTCTGTGAGTGCCGAAACGTAAAGATCCGTTGAAAACCAAATCTCAAAAATTTGGACGATTACATTACACTCTCACGAATGAGAATATAAAAATGATTTTTTAACAACGTCGTTCAACCTTCAACAAAGCAGTTCAATTTTTTGTAAAAACAATGAATCTTTAACAAATAATGTAATATTTCCACCAAAATTAATATTTTAAATAAAAAATAGTTCAGTTCAACCAAAAAATACGGATTTTACTACATCAAAAGACTTCATTCTTTAACCAAGAAAGATTTCAGTTAAACTTTTAACACAATGCGAATTTTCAAGAAAAAGTTAATGCTACACCTACCAAAATATTTAATTTTCCAACCCAAAATGACGAATGGTCAACAAAACAGTTGAGTTTTCTACCTAATTTACTAAAAAGAATATTATATCGGGAGGACCGCAAAACTTCCTTTTCAAAATTCCCTAATTTGTCCCTGTCCATTAATATTTGAATACCAGAGTAATAATTTTGTAAATATTGTTAACGAATTTTGAAAAAAAATTTAAAAATGTCAAATTTATTATGCTTGACAGTTATTTAATGTCTTCTTATAGAAATTCCCTGACTTGAAATAATTCTTTCATAATAGCCATTTAACAGATATCATATTTGTATGTTTGGAGCTTGAAAAATAAGTGACGAAAGCTAAAAGTTGTGGGTAAATATTGGCTGTAAAAATGGGAGTGAAAGAGGAGTTTTACGCTATTCAAAATTTTAGTTCCCTCTCGAGTACCATATAACTTTGTGAGCCCCAGTTTTTCCTGTATCCATCCGGTCGTTTCTCTACTCGTCTTTCAGCCTCTGCAACCTACACCTGCTCGAAACGACCGCGGGCCTATTATCCATCGTGAAACGCATACGCGAACACTACTCGTGAGCTCAATCCAGAATTTCTATGTAGTTACACGCAGAGCTATTCCGGGATATTCGTTCCTGTGGCTCTGGCACGTCCCGCCGAAATACCGGTCTCTATTCCTCATTGGCTCGATCCAGCATCCAGCCCCATCCAAACACCTAACTTCAAATCATTTTATATTTTATTCCAACTATTCCAAATCACCAAAAAACTCTTTTATTTTACTTTTTGCAAATATATAATTTAACTATTTTTATTTCATTATATTCTATAATTTTCCGAAGACAAACATTCTGCAGCAAAAAAATATTTAACTACAACCAAAAACAGTTTAATTTTTAACCAAACAGTTAAATTTTCAAGCCAGAAAGACAAATTTATAAAATCAAAATTGAATATTGAACACGAAAAGTTGCATTTTCAAACAAGTAGATGAATTTTCAAACTAAAAAGTAGTATTCTTTAAGAAACAATTAATTTTTAAACCCAAAAGTATGAATTTTGAAAAAAAGTTTATTTTTAATCAGAAAGATAAATTTTCAACCAAACAGTTGAATTTTTAAGGAAAAATTAGCTTTTAACCAAGCAGTTGAATTCAAAACCAAATATTTGAACCTTAAAGAAAAAGAGAGTTATATTTTCAGGTAAAAAAATTAATTTTCAATTTAAAAAAAAAAAAGTTTTAACCAAAGCCATAAATTTTCCACTGAAATGATAAATCTCCAACAAAAACATAATTTTTTAATAAAGTGGTTCGATCTTCAATCAAAACTACAACTTTAAACAAAAAGGTGCATTTTCAACGAATAATGTAATGGTATATATTTCATTGTACTTGAAGTTCGAAACATGAGACTTCAACCGAAAAACATTGTATTTTAAATAAAAAATCAGTAAAATTCTATCAGTAAAGTCAAATTGTCAACTAAAACAGATGATGAATCATAAATTGTAAAATGTGAAATTACATCGCCTAAAATTAATAACTATAAAATCCTTATGTGTATATTAAAAAACGTCGTTTCATCTCGTAGAACTGATGTTTTGCCAATTAATTTTAGAAATTGATAATTGTAAATGATTAAATTAGCCATTTTCTAATTCGCAAAGCTTCAATTAAACATTATTTTCAAAAATTTGTTATATTTTCTAATTAAAAACGTGAAATTTTTAAAGCTTCAGTTATTAAATCATTTAATTTTAAACAGATGTATAATTATGCATTCTTTGAGTTTTTTACGGTCGAATATTATTAAATTTTGAAAATCTGCAATGAAAAATTGTTCAATTTGAAATGGTCCAAGCATTACTAATTTTATAGATTATTTCGTTGATCATTTTTGTTTGCATTGATTTTTCAATTAGCATTCATAATTTATCCATTTTAAAAGTACACGATTAAAAATTAAACTCAGTCAATATTTCGAAAAAGTCAACAAAAAAAAATCACTGTCAGTTGCTGGTTTGCCGTATATTTAATCATTTAATCTGATGTGACTAAAATTAAACTTAATTGTTAGAATACAATCCAACTAATCCCATTGAGAAGTAAATGGAATTCTACACACGTGACCCAGATTTTCATTGACAATTCGAGTTGTTTCCCCTAGAGTCAAAATTTGGGGATGAAATGCTATTTAAATAACCCAAGAAACATTGGAAACGATATACTTTTTTGCGTTGTCTGGTTATTTTTATCGCCTTTGAGAGATTGTGATAAACCCAAAAAGAAAGCTCATGAGAAAAGATTTATTAGTTATGGGATCGCTCCTATGATAGGGGAGAACTATGTCACACGTACGCTTATATTGCGTGTTTGTATTTGGGCGTTGTATGTGCTTGCGGAGAGAAGTATTAATTCTACAGCAGAAACTCGCACACGACCCTTATTGCCGAGGGACATCACTGATATTGTTGCGACATATCCTGGAATTATGTGTTATATCTCGATTTTGCAATTCTCGTTTTATTCTACGCATCCATAACTCAATGGTGTGACTTATTCTACTGGAACTTGATTAATATTAATGAAATAGATAGAAAAAATTGATAATACGAAAAATTAAAAGCTCTTATAATTGTATAGAAAGAATACAAAATTAATTGTGTTTTATAATTTTTCAGACTCTTAAGCCTTTTACAAGATTCAAATTATTTGACCTCGTTGAAATTAACAGTCCTTATTTTACTTTTTTCAATTTTGGAAGCTCGAAAAAATAATTTGAAGTTTTATGAAAATTTTTACAAAATTAATCCACCCATGGAGAAATTCAAACGGGGAATTGGTCAGGACAGCACCCGGCTGGAATCCACTGGCTCCCAACCGAAAATTGTATAGGGTGACCGTTTAATTAAGGATACAAAAATTCCTGATCTTTTTCCGATTTGCAAAAGTTTGTCGCTGTCATTGTCATTAAAATGTCCAAACTCTTAGTGCTGACATTTATTTAAGTAAGTAAATGTATGTAAACTTTTTAAGAAGTAATCAAACGTGAACTGCAAATTGAAGTAATCAAAATGGAACTCTTCAAATGTAAACTTTTGTAATTAGAGGTTAAACATTTTGTTTGAATCTGGCAATTTTTAATATTAATGGAAAATTTAAGATTTTAAACTTTCTATAATTGAATAGTTCAAAGATTTCTGGTTAAGCGGATCGACTCAAAAATACCAAAAAATAAAATTGCCCACATTACTGAATAATCAACACTATAAACTTGTCGATGCAGGAAAATTTTCAAATATAAAAATTTGAATAAAATAAATGAATAAAATAACAAATATTTTCATCAAATAAAAGTATTTTATCCATTATTATTTATGTCGACAGTACACAATTTTAGAGTGTCGGATATTTTATTTGAGGGATTTTTTTAAATTCGTTAATATCATAAGCTGCTGAAAAGTTTATTATTATTTAAGAATTTTCAATTGTCCACCCTTTCTAATTTCGGAAATATTATATTTGGAATATTTTATTTTTCGGGAATTTTCCAGAGAACGGAATTTTAGTTCTCAGAATTTTTTAGCCATACCTTAAAATTCATCTCTTTTGATTTCATATTTCTGATTTAAGATTCATTAGTTTAGTTTGAAAGTTATTCTATTTTGTAAAAAATTAATTTTTTTTCTAAAAATTTAACTATTCTATTTTATGTTGAAAGTTCGTCGTTTTAAGAGAACTCAACAATATTTTATTTTAAATTAAAATAGGTTTTTGTTAAAAATGCAAATACACTTAGTTAAACATTAAACTACAGATTTAAAAATGTAATATTTTAGTTCGATTTATCACTTTAGTTGGCAATTGATCTCTTTAGTCGAAAACTGAACTATTAAAAATGCAACATTTGGTTAAAAACTAATCGTTTTTGTTGAGGATTTAACTATTTTATTGAAAATTCGCCTTTTTTGGTAGAATTCAACTGTTTTCTATTTAAAATAAAAAATTTTTTAAGTTGAAAATTAACGGCATTCTTAAACATTCCCTTTTTCAGTTAAAGATTTACTATTTGAGTTTAAAATTCCTCTCTGCGGTTGGAACTTGAACAATTTTAACTAATCTATTTTTAACGTTCAACTTTGTAAATTGTTAATTTTGAACCGATTCAGAAATATCTTGTAAAATCAATTATGGTTCAATTTTTAATACATTGACTACAGTTTAATTTTAAAGATCGTCCTGATCTCGCAAAAATTGTCAGTATAGTAACAAGCATATATGGGAATTTTAACAGCGCCAAATACCAACCAGCGCCCAACTTTAAATCGGTTCAAGTGTGACTATTTCTATTTAACAAAAAACATTGCAGAGTATCTAAATAAAAAGTACTATAGTACTTTTGATATAGAAAACGTCGACAAAGGTTTTAAGAGGTCTGGTAAGAAAGCGTCTGTCGGGTCGATTGTTTATGGCAGGTCAGACTGCAGTAGGATTCGCTGAATGCAAGCAAAAAGCGCACTTTGGATTCATAATTCTTCCATCTAATTTACATGTTTACCTAGCGTGTAATTTACATAGTCTTATATATTGGGTTATGTTCTAGCTGCGTATTTCATGCTCTATTGGAAGCGAGTTGAAATAATTTTTATCATGTACACTGTATACTCCACAGGAAATATATAAGCAAACTGTGTTTCACGTCACTTCCATTAAAATTCGTGGAATTCTTGTTCTTATTACAGATACGACACGAAAACGTAGGCTGACATTCTACATTTCAATATTTTCAGATTCCTGCTGCACGAAAGTTTTTATGGGCAACTTCATTTACTTCAAAGATATATGTATGCAGGCATTATCCTTCCTTCATTGTTTCTGAAATTAAATTTCGTTCCCTGAATTAA
>NC_046662.1:21276986-21291796 GCF_010883055.1 Belonocnema kinseyi | reverse complement strand
TTATTATTTTAAGTATCTATAATTGAGGGCTCATCGTACGAACACTTAAATCGGGAACACTTCGTTGTGGATTTTTCAAAAGTTAAAATGCTTTTTTGATTAAAAATAGAAACTCTTCAATTTTGTTGAAAAACTTTTAAAATAAAATTTTTTTTGATCGAAAAAGGTTGACTAGAATTCTGAATTTTATTAAAAATAAAAGCTTGACTAGAATTCTTGATTTTATTAAAAATAAAAGGAATGAGTAGGATAAACAATTTTAAAAGTATTACATAAAAAACTTGTGTAACTTTGTAAATTCAAAAGTTATCAATTAGACAAATTTAAATTTAAATGGTAATTCAAAATTTACACATTACTAAATTAAATTATTCAGACTTTTAAGTTTTTAAATATTTCAAATTGATTTTTTTTTTAATTTCACTTAAATTTTTATAAGATCATATATGAAGGAAAAATTAAATTATTATATAAGCCCATTTACAAGATCGACAGCTGGCTTTTAGAGTTTTTTAGAATCAAAAAAATGTTTTGTAAAGAAGGTCAAATTCGTGTCGTCTCATTTTCTTTAGAAAAAGTACAGATTTTTTCGGCGACAACTCTGCGATAATATGAACCACGAACTGATTTTAAATTGGTACGGTCTCCCAAGGTTTTAAAAATTAAAATTGTAAATGTAACTTTACTTTGCCAACCGAAAAAAGGTGAAAAGGAGATAACCTGTGATGACTGCCAGATTTACGGATAGACGCTTTCTACATACTGAACTTTTATTTATGTATTATGCATCTTTTTTATTTCGAAATCTTTAAGTGAAATATGTTAAATTTCAAAAAATTATAGGTGAATTTTGGTCCAGAATTGAGCAACAAGGAATATAGAAGAAAAAGCCAGCCAGCCCCCGACTAGGAATTTAGTGAAAAAAAAGATCCCCAACAGCACCCCCCTAACGAGAATTAAGACAAAAAATAGTCCCACCAGACCCCAAACAGGAATTTGGACCAAAAACATAGTCCCCGACTAAATAGGAATTTAAACAAAGAACTAGCCCCACTAGACCCCCGGCAGGGATTTAGACGAAAAAACAGGCCCGACGAGCCCCCCACTAGCGCTCGTACTTTTCATGGTGGTAATTGAAGCTATTTCTACACCGGACCCTCTGCTCGCTTTAAACTTTTAAAATATTTAAGTATTTTTCTCACTAAAATATTTTCAAATTAACTAAAAGATCCACTTGCTATGCCACTGCTGATATTTTTGCACACTCTAATTTTGAATCAGTCAAAAATGACTGATTCAAATAATGTGGCTTATATGACTGACAAATAAGTTTCAACCAAAACGATTACTTTTTTAACAATGAATAAATTTTTACCAAAAAAAGACAAACTTTCAAAAAAATACAAGAATTTTCAACAAAAAAGTTGAAGTTTCAACTAAAGAATATTAATTTTCAAAAAAAAAAAAAAATTTCAACAAAATAGGTAAATCTTCAATCAAACAGGTTACGTTTCAACTTACAAAATTTGCAGCTGCGCGGGCACATTCCCATGGCGCGCTATGGGCGCGGCTCCCTTAAATTCGCGCTCGGTCTTTGCATATCTCCCACATTCGTGCATTCTCATCACGTATCTCGTGCTTCGCACTCGATTTTGCCCAAACTGTCAAATTTTCTTGATTTTTGATCAACACTTTTATATAAAATACAATACATTTTTTACGTACCTCTGCTTGGGATTGGGTATTTAGATTTTGAAAAATAAAGTACACATTCTATTTATCATGATTACTTTAAATTTTGTTTCTTATTTTGCGTTAATTTTTTTTTCATATCTGTGCTGAAACATGTCTCACTTATTTACATAGCTTGTATCGTTGTACTGAAATAAATTTTTTTTATTTTCAATGTTGTTTTTCAAAAATAAACAAAAACTACTTATCCTACAAAAAAGTAATTCCTGAAAAATTTGCTATTTTTTTTTAGGTGCACAATTTTTGTCAATCCAACTCTTTTCGTATCTTGCTTTGTTTTCCAAAAAATGGAGTTATTGCTATTTCATTCGTTTTTTTTTTTTATCAACATTTGAATGAATGATTTTTTTTCATCAAAAATTAAAAAGTTGTATAGACAATCTTGTAGGGCCTCCAAAACGTAACGTCTTTCTTCTCTTGACTTTCTCCAATACCACGCCTTTGGATGCAAATGTTCATGTTCGTTTGGTTTTTTTGGATTTTGAAAATGCTATAACTTTGGTCATTTTTATTTCATCAAAAGAAGTCACAATTCCTTCAAATGTTACCGCGTTTACAGATTACAACGACAACAGACACCGAAGTAAAAACTATTTTTTTTCTGACATTTGACGAAATCCGCAAGTCATTTTTCACATAAAACCAATACCTTCTCACTAGGATAAGCATGTAAAAAAAGGAATAATTAATCAAGAGAATGAATTTTGAGTCTAGCAGTTCAACTCTAAACCTAGTACATAGATAAATGATTAAAAAAATGAACATTCCGTTAAGAAGATTAATTTCATACAAAAAAAAACAAGTTTTCAAAAAAATAAATAAATTTTCAATTAAAAAGTTGAAGTTTCAACTAAAAAAATTCATTTTTAACCAAAAAAGTAAGTATTGAATTTAAAAATAAAAAGAAGAATTTTCAGCCGAAAAGATTTATTTTCCACCAATAAAGAAGAATTTCCAACAAAATATATGAAATTTCAAACAAGTAGTTGATTTTTCAATAAAAAAGGTGAATTCTCAACAAGAAAATTGATCTAATCCACAACTTTCAACGTGTTATCAGTCATGCGTGGTAAATTTGAATCAATTATTAAAATGAGAAATTTATTAAAGAATTTTACTTTAGAAATAATTTGACCATTTTATTACAGCAAAGTAATCAGTCACTGCTATTGTTTTGTCAGTTTATATTACTAACTTTTGAGTCAAAGCATGCTTGATTAATTTGTTCGGTCAAATTTTGACCGATTTAAATTTAGAGTGCAGTCAGTATGCTGGTGGGTGAAACGATGATTTTTTACGAGAAGAAGAACTATTTGCGCGGAAACTATAATGGAAGGAGTTAATGGAGGTTGGGGCATTGCAGACGAATGTATATAGTAGATGTAGTTTGGCCCCTTTAGTCGTTGGCACGTCTCGGCGCCACCCACGCCGAGATGCTTAGCACGTGGTTGTTTTATATTGACGCATTTTGCCTAGGGAAAACGTAATCAATCATACTACCTCTCTATGCTACCCTCTTTTATAGTCACACACTGAAAAAAGAACGAGGCGCCAATAAAGAGTTGATATTTAGCTTAGCATATGGGTCACATGAGGAATTCATGAGAATTTTAGAAAGAATAGAATGGTACAAAGCCTCAACACTTTTGAGAATTTATTTGTTGGCTCTAAAACGTAACTGAGTATTCAGGGATTTAAAGAAGCTCACTCATATTTGTTTAACAGCCTTTAATCTCAGAATTCTTTGGTCTTGTATAATTTCCTGCTAACACTTTTTTCCTTTCTTGGTTTTATAAGACCTGAAGTTTACTTTTCTACCATAGACGTTGCATTTTTAAACGAATTTCCAACTTATACAGATGAATTTTTAATCCAAAACGACGAACTTTCTGTTCAAGTAGACGAATTGACAACAAAACAGTTGAATTTTCGTTCAAAGCAGATTAATTTTTAACAAAACAGTTGAATTTTCAGCCTATAAAGATGAATTTTCAACCGAAAATCCTGGCATTTTTATCAAAATAATCAGTCTTTTTTTATTAAAATAGTTTACTATTATTAACATGCAGTTATTGCATTTTTAGAAGACAGTCGAATGAATAACGAAGAAAGATGAATTTTCAAACCAGAAGGAAAAATTTTTCTCCGAATAGACGAAGTTTCAACAAGACAGTTGAATAAAAAAATAAGCAAAAGGACTTTTGACCAAAATATCTGAATTTGAAACAAAATAAATCATTTGTTTTTAATTAATTCAATTTTTAATAAAAAAAGGCTAGTTTTTTCGAAGACAGTTGAATTTTCAAGTAAAAAATATGTCTTATTTACCAAAGAAGCTAAATTATCGATCCAAAACAAAAATGCGATTTTTCCAAAAATCAGTTGAATTCTGGACAAAACAAATCGAGTTTTTAACAAACTAGTTAAATTTTCAAAAAAAAAAAAATGAATTCTTAAGGAAACATGTAATAGTTGAATTTGTAACCAAATAGTTTAAATTTGAACTTACGAAGATGAATTCTTAACAAACAATGTTGAAATTTTAATCAAAAGATATAAATTTCTACCAGAAGACTGAGGTGAAAAAATGATATATAGTTTATACATAGTGGACAAGAAAATCATATTTTTCATTTGTTTTATCAACTTTTCTATGCAAAACAAATTAAAATATCTATATTTTGCCCGCTATATATAAATTATATGTAAATTTTTTTTACCTGGAGAGATAACATTATAAACCATGAAGCTAAAAGACGAATTTGGTGTAAAACAGTTGAATTGTCACTTAGAAAATATAAATTTTCGACAAAAAAAAGTTCATTTCCAACCAAATAGTTGCATTTTAACCTATACAAAGATGAATTCGAAAATAATGAAGATTAAATTTCTAGCAAAAAAAAAACAATATTTTTCCAAAAAATAATCGAAAATGCAAATTGAGATTTATTTTCAACCTAACAGGCTTATTTTTATAAGTTAAAATTTTAACTAAAAAACATAATGAAATAGAAATATAAACCACCATGCCGTTTAGTTACATTTTTAATCTGGTTTAAAATGTTTTCAAAATTTTGTAACAAAGATTCAAAATTAAAATTTCTTCATCCAAAGCTATTCAACTAATTGAAAAATTACAATTTGAAGGCTTGTAACATTTTTAAATTCAAGCACTGCTAATTTCTCATCTAATATTTTTTAATCAGAAGAACTAAGTTTATTTTCATAAAATTGTATCCTATTTTTTTTTGTTCACAATTTTTTTATACAGTCCCGTCAGTGAGTGAGGAGCCTCCTAGTATAAAAATAATACGTTCTATCTTCCGCATTAAAATTTTAAAAGATCAACATTTTTATTAAGCCACTAGATGCAAGTGGAAGCGTTTGTGGCGACAGAATGTGAGCTTTCAAATTGTCGTTGTACGTGCGCATATGCTAGGGACTCGCATAAAAGTCTGCTGTGTGAAAAACGCGTCCATTCGGTGGCTATTCACTCGTAAAATTTTGCTTAGAACGAAATGATGCGAAAATGGTGAGACCCTTTCGAGGGGATTGATTTCTTTTAGGTCTGAAATCTCATCTAAAGTTGCGACAACTTTTCCGTAAAATAAAGCGGTTTTCAAAGTCGAGCTCAAAGTCGCACTAGAGAAAAAAAGATTAGTTAACTTCTTGATTTCAAATAGTGCATTACAGAATTGATTTATTAAAAATAAAGAAGAAAATAAAACCCCGATAGTCCCAGGAAAATTAATTCTCTCAATTTGGTTCAAATTTAGAGGTAATATACTATTGCAATTATCACATTTATTGTATTACTGAATAATTCCCTTCTGCTCTTTTTGACCAGACATTCGTGATTTAAATAGGAAAATGAAAATAAGGTAAAACTCTTCTATAGCGTCGACTTTAAGTTGACGGTGGGTGGGAAATAACTCATTATAGCCCGCATCGATTTTGTTTGATCACGCCTGAGAGACAACCACAGACCCCGAGCAGCTCCTGTTACACTTACCTGCGGCGCGGCCGTTTACGATTCTCGGAAGGGCTATAGAAGGGATTTAATTTGTGCAGGTTGCTATAAGATTCCAACTTCTAAATTTGCTGACTTTTTCCTGACCAATTTTTCATTGCCAAAGGCCGTTTCAAATTTTTCTTTTAAATATAAAACAATCTTACTCCTAGGAGATCAGTAATGCTAATGCAGACAAATCGAACCAAAAATAGAAGAATTAAATATTCAGTTAAAAACAATAATTTTTAATCAAGAAAAATAAATTAATTTTCAAACCAAAAAGAGAAATTTCTAACAAAAAAGGTCAATTTTCACCCAATAAAGCTTAAATTTTAAGCACAAAACAAATAAAATAAGGAATATTAAAAAAATTAAACTAAATAGTTGAAGTTTCAACTCAAAATATGAACTTTCTATCAAAAAAGACAAATTTCCAACAAAATACATAAATATTCAATTAAAAAAGATAAATTTTACACAAAGAATAGAATATTAAAAATTTCATTTAGACAAATTAATTTTTAACGAAAAAAAAACAACGAATATTCAACCAAGGAAATTCATTTTTAACAAGAAATAGAACAGTGAAATTTTCAATGAAAAATTAATTTTCTACAAAAAAATAAATAGTTCAATTTTCAGTTAAAGAAAAGAATTTGTAACCAGTTTGAGATTCCATGGCTTTCTGAAATTTCCTGACCTGTGGCAACCCTATTTTTTTTATTTTGTTATTTCATAACACTATTGTCTTTTCAGGTGGTTGAACTTTGTATTTTTACCTTTTTGCCTAAACTTACATAATTTTTATCGTAAGTTATATTTCAACCCATAATATAAGCGGATATTTGAAAAATAAGTTTTGATTCCTTTCCGACAATCATCATAGCTTGTAATCAATTTTAAGAATAATTATAATGGATTAATTTACTTTTTATTGAAGAATTAAGTAGAGGACATGTAATAGGCCTTTTTTGAGCGTATTTAGTTTCATTTTGATAAAATCACTCAGGGCTCTTTTTGACAAACGCCTTCCAATTCAATTATAAAATGCAATAATGACGTTCTGAACAGCAAGGAATGTTTTGATTCTCGAATTATTCATGTTGATTTTAAAATTAATAACATCTCAGAAAAATTGCTCTGTAGTAATTTTATGATATTCATTTATGCAATAAATTATCGGCTATCCTCTCCAAACCTCAACGCCGGTTAAACGGTTTGTGGTAAATACGATCTCTATTTATCAGCTCAAAAAATATTTACGCATTGACTACGTTACCTGTTTTGTTCATTAGCGGCAGAGCTAGAGAGTGTAATGCGTATTTACTATGTAATTACGCTCAAATTGAACCAAAAGCATATATTAAATTTTCAACTAAATGGAATTACATAATTCTCTGATTTTCAGGTGGCGTTATATTTTCTGAAATTTTAAACGTGTAAATGAATTAAATATTTTACCTCAACTAAAATTAGAGTTAAAATAATGTAAATTTTTCGAAATATTTTTTAAAAAAATGATATGTTAAAATCATAACTAAAAACACAAAGAAAATACTATTCTTATTGAATTTTATGTTTTGTTTGGCATCGTGAAGCGAAATTTAAGAATGAAGTATTATAATTGATGCCTAGATTCAATAAGGAAAATACATACATGTAGACGGCAGATGTTTGTTTTGCCGATTTTCATATGGTTAGCTAGAAAAAGAAACTGAACAAAGCAATATGTCGCTTCATGAGCGAATGCTTCCAGAATAGGGCTCTTGATCTGTGGAGTGTAAAGAGGAGGGCAAGTCGATGGGGGAAGAATAAGTCCTAATTCATGTACTTCAATGATCCTTCAGACTTACAATAATCAATTATATTTCAACTTTTTTCACCACGGTTAATTGTATGAACATTCTTCAAGCAATATTTAAACAAACAAAAAATACTTTCCATAAATTGAAGCTTAGTGTTTATTTAAAAAATTCTCTTAAGGTCGAAATGAAATCGACTTTTCTGTGAAATAATTTCATGCATGTTTGAGTGATTGATTTAACCAAAGAAAACACGAATATATAAATATTAAAAATCACCTGTCGGCTTAGCTTAGTAATAATTTAAATAAATATAAAAGCATATTGATAAATTTTATTGGAAAACGATTATTTGTAAATTACATTCAAAATTACATTTGTAAATTTATTATGCGCTAACGACGGATATGTCTTAGACAGAAACAGTATTTGTGTCCTAATTGCAAGCCAATTATACGACATGTGTGCGTGTTTTATTGACAGACGAACCATTATTAAATTAACATTTCAAAAAGTACAGTATGTTACATTTAGTTTATTTGCTCAATTTCCTAATTGTATCAGCTATTCCTAAAAATAAATAATTTTCAAGATAAGTAAAAACATTAAACTGAAAATAACTTCAAGCACATGAAATATTTTTGTTCTGAAATTTACCTTCAGTTCCCTTCCCAAATTAGTTACAGAACTATGGGAATATTCTTCTCAATTTTATTAATAATTTTTATAAATGCTTGTTTTTGAACCAAGGTTGTTATCAAAATCGAATTTCAAAATTCCAGGACATCCAGGTTACTTTTAAAAATTTACAGGAAAACTTAAAAAAATTCTATTCAAAAAATTAAACTCAAATCAATTGCAAAGCATTGCACTGTTTGCAATATAAATTCCATAAATATTCTTGTACGTCCGTCATGTAAATTATCTACACGTCTGCTTTTGAGCTGGGTTAGTAGACGATATTGTAAAAAAAAATTTCAAATTGAGATACTTTCGAAAAATGTGAATAACTCTAGAAATAATTAAAATTTTTTGAAGTTCGTGGGCTCACTTCAAAGGATTGTCTACATATTATTTTATTAAATTGTTCAAATATTTTTAGAATTGTCTCCCTGAATTCAACCCTGAGGTCAAACTTGGTGCCAAAAGTCGCAAAATTTCAAAAATGTGGAAATACTTGCAAACATTAAGAAAGTGTGTATCATATTATAGTAATAATTATAAGAATATTATGGTTTTGAATTTTTGAATTATATGGTGAATACAGTCATCATTTGAAATGTTGAAACTTTTTTGCACAAATTTCGAAAACATCAAAAAATTTGACGTCTTTTTGCAAAATATTCGTATAAAATTTAAATTGTACCTTCAGCTTTTGAGCTTACTAGACATTGAATTTTATTAGCGTTCGTAATATTTCAAGGAAACAAATTTATCCTAATATTCTAAAAAATTAGGCACTTTAGCAACAGTGAAAAAATAGACATATAGATAATTTCCGTCGGTACTACACACACAATTATTAATCAATGCAAATTTTATATTTCTAGAAAAGAAGAAACAACTATCTTTTTTGTCAGGAATGTTGCGTTAAAAAAATTTTTAAATAATTTTGCAATGCCTTCTGCCACTAAGAAATTTTTTTTACAAATTGGATATAGGTACAAAAAGACGACAACAATAAAATCTTCAAATGATGATAATAAAAAAAATGGGAAAAGCATAGTAAAAAATCTAACAGGTTACCGCGCTCATTCAAATCCATAGAACGTAACTTAATTAACTCTTATCAATACGAATTTTTAAAATAAGCAGAAAAATGCTACAATAATTATTAAAATTGCAAATAGAAATTTAAATAAAAATGTCCTGGCCATTTTTCAAAATACCATTTCTTTATCAGATTTTGTAGGAACCATGTAAACTTGACATATCTAGTGGATATCTTTAAATTACTCTTCCTGATATACATTTGATCCATTTATCGATCCAAAATTGAGACCCACCCTTTGTCTGCTTTGTTCTTTAAATGTGATCCTCTCCTTTCATCTATTCCCATAACCTCAAATTAAAAGAAAAAACCATAAAATTAACCTAAAAAATTAATAAATAGAGCGGACCAAAATAAATACATTCCACTACAAAAACTGATACCTACGCTCAGTCCTAAAATACTTGATAAAATCCTTGTTTACATCACTTACTCTAAAAAATTAATTTACTCGAGAGCTCGAAAAAAATATATTTACGATTATTATTAACGATTTTCCACCACAAAAAACATTTTGCCCTCTTGTTTCCTCAATATCAAATGACACCCTAATTGGTCGTTTCAGCCTGCATTCCCGCAGAAGCTAGACAGTCACGAAAGCATACATTTATCTGGAAGCAGCTCACGTTTCAGAGTGCACCATAACTGAAATCTTTCTCCTGAATTCAAAAACAAAACAAAAAACTTCGATTGCCAGACTGCAGCATACTCTCGAATAACAAAATGTATAATAAAACACGAGGAAACAAGAAAACACTTGCTAAGAATGCGGAGAACATCCTGTCGAATGTTCGTTTCTCTTTTACACAGAACTCTTCCGAATTTAGAGAAAGAAAACAATTAAAAATACTTTTAAAAAATAAATAAAGACTCACCGGCGATCGCAAAGAAAAAGAATATCCACAAGGTATCCATGAGTCTGCCGGTCACAAGGCGTATTTGAAAGCAGGTAAATGCAATCCTGTGGTCCATCATGTGAAGCACATATTTAATTTAATAATTTATCTTATCTTGTCACACGCAGGAACCTCCCGCAAGGACGAGACGCCTGGCGCCGTCCGAAGAAAAACACGCGCCCTCCCTGCACCACGAAACGTGTCACGCCGTGACCTCCGACGACGGTCGTGTTTCCTCGTTTCCCTCACATATTTTATCCACTTTTTCGAAAAGTCTCGCTGCGAGGCAATAAACAAGTTGTATCAGGTCCTTGCGCGGATTTAATTAGTAGCGAGTTTTGATCACTGGGAGTAGAATAGACGATACATAAGACGATCGTTCGTTCGCCGATTCTGGGGCTCAGCAGGCAGGCAGAAACGCGTTTTAGCTGCCGAGATTGCCGAAGCCGAGCAGCCGAGCTCTCACCGCCGCGTTATTCGGAGTATTGACCGGCTTCGTGGTGGTGGCGGTGGTGCGGTGCATCGGAAGGCGAGGGACGCCACCCCCCGCACCCACCGCGAACCACCACCCTGTCCACGGCTGAATGCGCGCGCAAGCCATGGACCGAAAGAAGAGGGAATGGCACGGCGGGAGCTTCTGGATAAGGGGCCTGGGACAAAATCTTATGAAAATTAAATTAAAGCAATTTTTTTGTTTGAAAGTGAATTGAGGGCCCGTATGGACGAGCTAATAATATGGCTTTTCATAAATGTATACCTTTTGAAACTTTCGGTGGAAAATTGTAATGAAACGTTTCAAACTGCATGCAACTTACGGCATTTGAGCTGAAATGAATTTTTATCAGGACTCGTAATATTTAATACAATTAAAGGACCTTTTTATACATTTTTCCTTGGAACAATTTATTATTTTATTGTTACTTTCAACGAAACAGTATTTAAAAAACAGTTGAATTTATCCAAGGGCGAGTTCTCTACAAAACAATTGAATTTTCAACACAAGAAAACCAATTTTCAAGAAAATAGTTACATTGCCAACGAAATACATAAATCTTAAACTAAAATAATGATTTTATAACCAAATGGGTGAATTTTTAACAAAGGGGATTAATTTTCTAACAAAAAAGACGAATTTTCAACTAAAATGATCAGTCTTCAACAACAAAATTAATCTTTAACATAGTAGTTCAATTTTTAACTCATTTTCAACCAAAGAAGATAAATTGTTAACGAAAAATATTATAATTGATATTTCAATCAAAAAAGATTTAAATCTTTGATAAAAAACTAATGGTCATGCCGTTTTAGGCATTTATACTTCAACTTTTAACCAAGTGATTGAATTAGTCTAACCAAAAAGGATGAACACTCAAAACAAATGATAGTTAATGATGTTATAACTTAAAAAATTTAATTAAAAATAAAAAATGTGGAATTTTGAAGCCAAAGAGACATTTTTTCTACAAACCAGGTAAATTTTTAACCAGCAAATATGAATTTTAAACAGAAACGTTAATTTTAAATCAAATAGTAGTTGTATTTTCTACCAAAATGATTGAATTTCCAACCCAAAAAAACGAATTTTCAAAAAGTAGATACGTTCCCACCCAAAGAGATGAATTCAACTAAAATAATCACTTCTCAACTAAAATGGTGAATTCTTAACCAAAAAGGGGATTCAACCAAGAAGATTAATTTTCTACTAAATTCAACTAATTTTTTACCAAGCAGTTGATTTTTCCTTCAAAATAATTGAATTTTCAAACCAAAAAAAAACAACTAATTTTATACTAAAATTATGACCCTTCAACCGAAAAAATGACGAAAATTTAATATTTATGATATTATTACCAAAAAATATTTTAATTTGCAAAAAAAATTTTGAATTCATCCCGAAAACCCATTTATTTTTTACCAAAAATAAGTTTTATCAAACGACATGGTTAAATTATCAAACCGAAAGATCAAATTTTCTATAAAACAGTTGAATCTTCAGCTAGTAAATATAAATTTTCAACAATAAAGTTCATTTTCAACCTAATCGTTGAATTCTTATTTCAAGAAGATAAATTTTTAACAAAAGAGGCCCATGTTTCAACTAAAGAGATGAATTTTAAACTAAAATGACGAATTGTAAGCCAAAGGGGAGAGGTTTCAACCAAGAAGATAATATTTTTTGAAAAAACAAAAATTTTACACTAAAATTATGAATCTTCAACAACAAAAAAAATGCATTTTCCCGGATATTTATTCTTTGCATTTGGAATGCTGGAAAAAAACTTGATCAAAAAGGTCTCTTTTAGATGGCAGTATTTATATGCGTCTTCATATTCTGAATTGTCTACTTAATTAAGTATAGTCAAAGATTAAGTTTCTCAAAGCTCTGTTGGCTTTGAGGTACACATTCTCATCGTGACACTCGCGCTGCGTGCTCCATTTTCGACAGACTTTTAAAAAAAAACAAGCAGTAAACAGGTTTTGTTAGATTTTTTTCTTGTAACTTTCATCGTTTTTACACACATTTTTTTCAACATTATTTTTCACAAATAAAACAAAATGTACGCGTTCTATCAAGAAGTGATTCTTAACGAAACTGTAGATCTTTTTTGGGATAACCATTTTTGTTAATTCATCTTTTTTTGTATCCTACACAGTTTGTCCACAAAATGGAATTTTTTATTTTCCATTATTTTTTGTGCAATCAAAATTTGAATTATCGATTTTTGAAGAAAATCCAAAAATTGGTTATGAGAATCTTGTAGGGCTTACAAAAAGAAATGTTTTTCTTGTCTTGACTTTTTTTCATATCGTGCGTTTTTCGGCTTAAAATTTTGATTTTCGGTTGACTAAAAAAATTTTGAAAATGCTATAACTCTGAGAACTTTCTTTTTATCGAAAAAAGTCATTAAGATAAATTGTTTGTTCTATTCAATACTATAAATATCCGTACATAGAATTTTCAAATTCAGAAAAAGTGGTCTCAAAAATTTTCAAAATGCGCTCACTTTTTGAATTTTTATCAAAAATCGCGGGTTAACGAACTCGTTCTTTCTTTTAGGACCTAGAAAAAGTGTGTCAAAGATGGATTTGATTCGTTCATTTTTTCGAGAGTTACCGTGTTTACGGACGGACGGCCGGACGGACAGACAGACAGGCAGACGCCATCGTGAAAACCTGATTTTCAGATTCAGGGGGTCTTGAAACGCGTGAGATCCGTTGAAAAAGTGTGATGTCAAATTTCCGACAATTCTAATACTTTCTCAATCATAAATGATGAGAATGTAAAAAAGTGAGTTTTCAACGGAAAATGTAATAGTTGATATTATAATCAAAAAGATTTAACGCAAAATAAAAAAGGGAAAAATATTTGAATACATTCAGAAAAGGCATATTTTCTAAGAAATAAGTTTTATTCAATGAAATGGTGAAGTTGTTAACCCGAAAGAACAAATTTTCTATAAAACAGTTCAATTTTCAACTATTAAATGTAAATTATTAACAAAAAAGTTAATTTTCACACTAATAGTTGAATTGTAAGCCAAAAGGGAGAAGTTCCAACCAAGAAGATTAATATTCTATCAAAAACAAGAATTTTACACTAAAACCATAAATTTTCAACAACAAAAATGGATTTTTAACAAAGTAGTTTAACTTTTAAACAAGTAGTTGAATTTTTCTAACCAAAACATATCAATTCTTAACGAAAAATGTAATAGTTCATATTATAACCAAAAAAGAATCAAATTTAAAATAAAACAGTAAAAAACATTTGAATTCATCCAGAAAAGACGACTTTTTATCAAAATAGGGGTGTTTAAACCAAATTATTGAATTTTCAAGACAAAAAGACAAGTTTTCTATAAAACAGTTGAATTTTTAACCAATAAATATGTATTTTTAACCAAATAGTTTAAAATTCTACCAAAAAAAAGATAAATTTTCCACTCAGTTGATGAATGCTTAACAAAAAATTAATTCTTAATAAAAGTAGTTCAACTTTTTATGAAATTTTCAATGATTAATTACGCAAGGTTTTCTGGGTTGAGAGGGGGGGGGGGGTCCGAGAATCTTTTAGGTCCGTCCATATTTTGCGAAACACTTTTATGAAGTTGGGAGCGTTCAAGAGGAGCAATTGCTGTATATTTTCTTAAATCTTATAACTTATAAAAAGAGTGAAATAATATGGTATAAAAGGGTAGAAAAACGTGAAAACAATTATTGTTTGAAACCTATTTAAATAACAGTTCCAATAAGTAAATCCAAAAATGTCATTATTTTTCATGGTATTTCGAACATTTCTAACTGAATCAAAAGTAATGTCATTATTTTTCATGGTATTTCGAACATTTCTAACTGGATCAAAAGTTGTTATTTTTACAAAATATAATTGTAAATTATTATTAGATATTTAAGGCTACGCACATAACATATTCACAATCATTTTTACACCCATAGAAAAAAAATCGGTAATTTTTCTAATTAAAAAAATTTTAACTGACTGTTCATTCTCGCGCTCGGTCTTTGCATTACCCTCCACATTTGTGCACAGACCACAATGCAAAATTTTCTGCATTGTA
>NC_046662.1:21262674-21276886 GCF_010883055.1 Belonocnema kinseyi | reverse complement strand
TAAATTATATCAAATACTTTTATTCAAACCCTTCATAAACTACAATCATAAAGTAAAGCTGAACTTTTTTTTTAATTTGACATTAAAGAAGGTTCTCAAAGCACCTACGGCATTGACGATTACATTCTCATTGCCAGAATCGCGCTTCGCGCTCCACTGTTAGATTATATAGGCTCTAATTTTTAAAAATGTGGGCTTATTGAAAAATTCGGCGAAAATAGTTTTAAAATATATTTGGTATCTAGTGCAAATTTTTGGATCTATGAAAAAAATAATTTTTTCTATTTTTTGAAGATTTTCAAATTTTGGAAAAGTATATAACTTTTCCAATTTTCATGAAAATTCAAACATTTTATTTGTATAATTTGCAAGTCCTTGACCCATCTATGAGAAATTTTTACAAACATTTTTATAAGTAAAAAAAAAAAAATTGAAAATTTTGAAAATGCTATAATTTTTTTAATTTTGGGCTAATCGAAAAATCCGAGTGGAATAGTTTTGAAATATATTTGTTATCTGGTGACAATTTTAAATGAAATTTTTGGATCTATAAAAAAAATAATTTTTTCTATTTTTTGAAAATTTTCAAATTTTTAAAACTATATAACTTTTCTAATTTTCATCAAAATAAAAAATTTTATTTAGATATTTTTCAAGTCTTTTACGCATCTATAAGAAACTTTGACAACAATTTTAAAAATTTCAAAGTTTTGAAAATGCTCTCAATTTTTTAATTTTGGTTTGAAATATATGATCAACGAACTTAGCCTTTATTTTGAGGACCTTCAGAAGTGTATCAAATAGACGTACAGACAGACACCGACAAAATTTTATGATTTTCGCATTCTGTGAGTGCCGAAACGTAAAGATCCGTTAAAAACCAGAGATTGAAAATTTGGACGATTACATTACATTCACAGGAATGAGAATGTAAAAACCTGATCAATGAAAGTTACGTAGCAATGAGTGGGGTGTGAGTAAGTGGGGGGGGGGTCTTGGTCTAAGTGCGATTTATCTTGGTAGTGCGATAAGGGGGAGGGAAGATACAAAATCGTCCAAAAAAGTGTTAGCTAATATATGATCGACCCCTTGTGAATCGTTACTTTGGGATGGGGGAGATTTTAAGTATTTATTACCCAAATTTCCTTTTTATAATTACAGAGAAACCCTTCAATAACCCTCCCTACAATAGCTCTTCCAAGAATTGACGCCGCGACGCAGGCTGGTGTAACAGGAGCTGCGCGGGGTGCGCGGGGTCTGCGGTTTCTAATCAGGAGAGTACTCAGGCGTGAACAAACAAAAGCGGAACGGGCTATAATGAGTTAGTTCCCACCCATCTTCCACCCCAAAATCGGCGCTATAGAAAATTTTCACTATATTTGTGTTTTAAAATATGAGATTAAGATATTATATAGTTTATAAATCATCCGGAATCTTTGAAATCGCTTGAAATCTTTAAAATTCCATCAAAATCCCTCACAATCTTTTAAAATCAGTCAAAATCCTTGAAATTCCTTGAAATATTTCGACATATTACCATATACCTGTAGACATTTTAAAAAATATTTCAAGTTTATTTAAATCTTTAAAATTCATGGGAATCTTTTCGAATCACTTGATATCCCTTAAAATATATTAAAATTCATTACAATCCTTTTGAACCTCTTAAAATTCCTCGAAATACCTGAAAATCCTTTATAATATTATGAAATGCTATGAAATTCTGTTAAATGTTTTGATTACGATTACACCATTAAGCCATTTCCCTTTCGAGGTAGGCGTGACTCACTCGGCAGGGGAGAGGAGTATTGTGTGGAAGGGATAGACATTTTTCATATTGATCCAGAATTTTCGTGCTATTTAAGTAAATAACACGTTCGTTCGGCAACACTGCTCCGACCCAGGTTGCTGATCAATCTCTCTAGCAATCACCCCAAGCGAAAAACCTCACGAAGTCGTTATCTAAGGTACCCCACTTGGGTCCATTAATCTGACAAAATGCCTTTAAATTCCTTTACATCTGCAACATCTTATAAAAATTCCTTAAAATCGATTAAAATTCTTGAAGTTCAAAATTATATTTCCAAATATTATGAGAGCCCTAAACATCTTTGAAATCATTTTAAAATGTATTGCAATATTTAAAATGCATACTTTTATTATTATCTGTGTCATATCTTTAGTTCGTACTAAAAAGTCATAAACTACTAAATTCAAAATTTGTTAACTTATCTAACGTATAAGAAATTTTTTCCAGATCTAAATAAATTATGCCTTTCTTGTCCAGAGCAAATAAAAACATGTCATACATAAGACTTAAAAAAATGTTTAATAAAAATTAATTGAATCTTTAATAATTTTTTTAAATTACAATTTTTATTGGCATTTAATTCCAAAAACTACACATAACAAAATTACCATGATTTGTAAACCAACGTGGACAATTTTTTATAATTCTCAAAGTAACCACATTTTTTAGCTCATCCGTTACCGTAGGACCATTTCTTATTTAAAAATTCATTATTATATTAGAAATTTTTATTTGCTAATAACAAAATCCAACTTCTGACCACTAGCCATTTTCGATTTTCAATCATTTTTATAATTAGGATTAAATTGAAAATTGAATATGTGGATTTGAACTCAGGTATACTTCAATAAAGTTATTGTGAAATGCATTCAGTAGAATTGTGTTTGATTCATTTTGGATGCCTTGAATTCTCGTTTGATTAAATTAATTTACATTCAATTTCAATTATTTCCATAGAATTTGTTCGATCTTAATTAATCAATTTAATTGCATTCAATTACATTAATTCCAACTTATTTTATTGAAAATTTATTTAGTTCCGATAAATGTAACTAAATTTCAGTAAAATTGAGTTTAATTCTCTTAGGATCCCATTGAAATCTCTTTAAATTCAATTGGATTCCATTAAATTCCAAATAAATTTCAATAAATTCCAACTAAATAAAAAATCATTTCATTGAAATGTTTGGATTTCAATGAATTTAAATAATGCCATTCAATACCGTCTAGTTCCATTTGATTGCATTGAATTTAGTTGATTTCCGAATAATAACATTAAATCCTAAATCATTTCATTCAATTCTAATATATTCCATTGAATTTCAGCAGGACTGAGCTTAATTCACTTTGGATCCCCTTGAATGCTCATTAAATTAAATTAGATTCAATTAAGTTTCAATTAATTCCATTAAATTAAAACTATTGCAATGTAATTCTAATTAATTTCATGAAAATCGTTCACCTTAAATTAAATCCAAAGTGAGTTTTATTATTTTGTTCTATTATTTTCTATTGATTTGAATCAAAATATATCAAAAAATAGGTTTAATAAAACTTCAATTATCCCTGGATTCAAAGCAAAACTATTTCTTGCATCTATTTGACCTAAAAAATAAAAAATTTATTGAAGTAATTTCGATTGTCATGAAATATTATATTATTAGGCAATAATTATTCAATATATTACAATTTAAAAATTAAAAAAAGACTCATTTTGTAAAAAAAAAATTATTTTTGAAAATGTTACAGATAAATTGATAAATTTTGAAGAGCTCATTTTCACATTTAACATCTCAAAACTGACCAAAGGATTTATAAAAATATTTATTACATTTTTTTATGACATTAAAATATTTAAAAAATGGGAGTTTTATGATAAAAACTTTTTTCATTTAGATAGTACAGCTTTAATGCTAGTTTAAAGAAATTATGGTCATTTATGTTATTTGAAAAATCGATTTTTATGGTACAAATTTCCTCCTTGACATGATTTGTGTTTGATGAAAGAATAGAAAAGACTCGTTCATTTGATAAGAATAAATTGATCTAAATATGAATATATTGTATTAAAGAGTACGGACGGTATGGTGATTTGTAAAATGTGAAAAATCGGTTTTAAACAGGAAATTTGTTTTGATTAATATATTCAAGAGTTCATTGCAAAAATAGAAAAAGTTCTTTAATTCGAGCGACATTTTCATTGACCTATTTTTATATTTTATATTTTGACTTTCTTTATGAGAAAGCAAAAAAATAAATATATTTTCTAATTAATCATAATGATGAGGCAAAGTGCTCGTCAAATGAGCACCGCAAAATTGTGGAAGATAAGGTAGATATATTTAAATTCAAACTAGTAAAAAGGAATTTAGAATACACATGCTTTAGTTAGGCAAATCTTTAGTAACTTGAACTCAAGACACAAAATGGGTAATTTACATTTTTCGGTAAGATTGATGAAAAATATTTATTCTTTTACATTTGCTTAATTATGATATATAAATAAAGCTACTGAAATTAAGTTTTATGCCCCTGAAAGCAGACTTTCTACCAATCAGCGTTGCACTCAATGCAAAAGTACAAAATGCTTTTATTTATTATTTTCATATTCATTACTTTCTTTAATAACCTGCATTTTAATTTTAATATTGCGCGTTGAAAAATATTTAATGTTCATAAATAACAATTGAATAGTATCTATAAAAAAGATTCGTCCCACTTGAAATTGAACCCATGTCTTCTTTTTTTCACACATAAAATTTGATTAAATTTTGCTTAGAAAGACGTAAAATTTGGAATATGAGAGGTGTTTTTATTTTAGATCGATTTTGTAGATATCTATTTTCACGTAATCTGATAAGTGTCTCATCTGATCGGTCATTTACCATCCCTATAGTAATACAGGTTTTCCATATAAATAACAATTTTAATAAACCCAGTTTTACCGACAGTGTTTATACGTTTCCTACAGTGGATAATATAACGGAGCAAATTTCACTTACAAACCACAGTGGTAAGGTTACCAGGCATTGGTATAAAGTCAGTGAAAATTCCAACCAAAAATTTACGACTATAAATTTTACTAGACTATCATACGCGCGTGCTAACTTTAGTATTAAAATGATTATTATTATTTTAGTTTATTTGAATAACTATTTGCATAATGTCGTTAGTATTATTTTATTCAAGAAGCTTTCAGGAATATTAATTTTTCAGGATAACTTCAGGATGATGTTCCGAAAAAGTAATTATCTTAAAAGCGACTATAGTAATATTTTTATATTGTTTTGAATAAATATTTATGGGAGCTTATATGATAGCTCTTTAATCCACGCTTTCTTATGTGGATTCTTTTATACACTGAAAAAAAGGATTAATGATACCAAGTGAATTTCACTTGGCTGAAGTAAGTGAAAGTCCTATTTATTTTCAAAGAAACATTTATTTGAGGCAAATACATACGACCGGTTGGCCGAAGCGACATATTGCTTTGAATCAAAGCAAATATTAATTGAAGACAAAAAATATATATTTTACACCAAATGAACTCATTGTTCCAAATGAATGTGCCATGAATTAGAATGAATATTTCTTTGAGATGGGGAAATATGAATTAAAGGAAATAAATATATTTTAAGGTCAAGCAAATATTTTATAGGCTCAAAAAAATATTTTCTCATAGCAAATTTCTGAATATTTAAATCACAAAAATATATTTCTCTTGGTTAAAGAAAATATTTCTTTGGTCTAGACCATGCGCGCTAGTCTAGACCATCCTGAATAAGCAACTGGATTCTTTTAGCCTAAATTATAATAATTATTAATTATACATATTTAATTCAAACAAATCACATAATTTGAAATCTTGATAAACCTGAAACAGAAAAATTCGATGAAAAATCCACTCCCAGCAGGAACTGAACTTTGGTCCATTGAGTCTAAAGTCCACAGCGTTGACCATAACGCTAACGTGACACGGACATTTTAAAGCGGAAAACCGTATTTAAGGCCATGTGATGAGTATAACAGCTGATCAAGTCAGCCCTAAGAATAATATTTTTTCACCCATATTGAAAAATAAAAGTTTAAATAACGCGGAAATTTTTTTCGAGAAATGTTCATAAATATTAAAGGATCGTTTGTGGTCTAGCGAAAAGTTGGAGGAAGAAAAAAGTTTATTTATGCAAGTAATGATTATCGACGGATACATTTAGGTTTTACAGCAAAAGTTTGACTTTTAGCTTTCTCTGACGGTAATCATGCAATCTGCTTTACCTACAGACCCCTAGTAGTTCGAAGTTGTCTACTCGCTGCGCTAGTGACCACCTTTTGATGTCCCGCGACAAATATGGCAGCGCCCACATGTTTATATTTTCATGCACAGTTTGTCGGCAAAATGCTCGTGCGCATAATCAAATGGCACATCGTAAGATGGCGGCTCTTCCCACTCATGGAATTCTCCCACCTCCCGTGGATTCAACCCCGCTCGCCAAAGTTAGGATGGCATGTCTAGTCCCGTGTTTCCTATGTCCATGGATACGTATGTCAGACCAAATATGTTTATTTGCATTTCAAGTGCAAACATTAGTTTTTGCATTATTTGTGCATAATGTTTTTGAGCGATTTTTGTTGTTTTGCCCCACTTTGATAAATATAAACCTCAAAACTAGCCCATTGATAACATTGCAAATTGCTCGCAGTATGGACATAGGAAACACGGGACTAGGATTGCCATCCTCACTTGGGCGAGCGAGGTTGAATCCACGGGAGGGGGGAGAATTCCATGAGTGGGGAGAGCCGTCATCTGACGATGTGCCATTTGATTATGCGCACAAGCATTTTTGCGGACAAACTGTGCATGAAAATATAAACATGTGGGCGCTGCCATGTTTGTCGCGGGACACCAAAAGGTGGCGGACCTCCCCCCTCATTGCATCACCCCGCAATGACATGCCTAGTCCCTTGTTTCCTATGTCCATGGCTCGCAGGGTTTGACGACAGCACGGTCGGTATTTCTCCAAAATGGTAATTAAAAAAGAAACTTTTTTCACTATTCTAATTATTTAGGACCAGAGACACGTTCTTGCATACCTTCTATTTATCGCGCCAAATTTTTAACACGATATCTCATTCCGTGTGGACGTAAGTTGTGAAAGAAAACTTCCACTGGTATTTTCTTCAAAAAAAAAATTTTCTCAAAATTTCCACCAGAACAAAGCAGAGACATGGACTTTATAATCTCCTCTTTCATTTTCCAAACTTTCAGAGCGATACCTCATTTCGTTTAGACGTAAGTTGGGAAAGAAAAATTGAAGATCAGGTTTGGTCACGTGACCCTCTCGTCACATGGCCTTAAACCTCACGATAAACGCCAAAGGAATATTTCTTCATATCAAAAGCATGTCTATTTCATTTAACAACACATTTCTTTAATCTAAAGACGTATTCAATTGAAACAAATGACGCCAAATTATTAAATTTTTTATTACAAAAAAATGATTACTTCATGGGAACAAATGTTTATTTGTCATGAATAATTTAATTCTAGTAATTAAATAAAATATTTTCTTCCACAGAAAAAATAAGAATTTACGTAAACACATACCTAGTTCATCTAAATAAATGCTCCATTGCTATAAATGTATGAGTCCTTTGTGACAAAAAATATATACTGTAAAATAATTAATATTATTTTGAATTAAATTATTATTTCTTTGATTTAAATATATCTAAATTCTTGATTCAAGTATGGAAAAATTATTGATTCAAATTTGTCCAAAATCAGTTCAAAGAATTGAACTCTTTGAATCAAATATATATTTCTTTGAACGACTAATCATATTTCAACGAATCTAAACCTTTTGAATTAAGAACATCATATTCCTAAATGTAAGAAATATGTATTTCAATTAAGAAACTATAGCCAAAGAATTCATTTTTTTAGATCAACAAAAGATATATACCTGGTTTACATAAAAATTACTTCTGTTAAAGAATATTTTCTTGATGTCAAGAAATAGGATTCAAGTAAATGAATTTACTTGGTACTAAGAATGATTTTTTTCAGTGTACTTATCACAAGTATCTTTATCTGAAAAAAGCATTACATTACATTAAATATGAATAATTTTGAAATTATAATATACGTATACAAATTTAATAATAAGACCATAAAATCCTCTTAGAAAGTAACTAAAATAAAATTATTTATTAAGTGTTGACAATTTAGTGTTCAACGCTGAATTTTCGAATCATAGATGCGGGTATCGAAACGTCATAAAATTGTTGCACAACACAGAAAAAACTAAGAATAAAATTTGTTACAGGAAATTTTTTAGAGCGATAAAGTTTTGTTTAGCCAACTTCGCGTCTTTCAAAAAACATGTGTTTGACATAGAAAAACAAAAGAAAGTTTAACCAAACTTTGTGTAAAGTTTATCCTGTGCAGTTAATTTTTATAGCAGAGAATCTTTTGTCGAAAATCGATGTAAAGTTTATTTTCTGTTTTTTCTGTGTACTCTCTAAATTTGAATCAGTTAAAATGTTTACTAATTTCAATTAGTGGCTGAATTCTAGCTATGAATCATTCCCGGTCTTAGTGTTTTTCGCAATCATATCAATAAAAATATATTTGTCAAAATCTCTTAAATAAAAAAGTTATTGTTCTAAACAATTATCATTGTAAAAAATTGAAAGCGGAAACGTTCCCGGTGTTGTTACATTTTTTCAATCTGGAAAATGCTGGTGTGGTTGGCTTGCAAGTTTCAGCTTGCCTAGGGCGCGCGATTGTCAGTTCTCGCGCTTCGCGCTCGGTTCTTTTAGTTCTCCCGCATTCGTGCACAGACTTTTCAAAATTAAAGATCAAAGAATCGGCAACTGTAATGTTGCGATTGTGAACTCTCTTTTGTTGAGGCTCTTTCGTCCTTAGCGAACACATTCTCGTCACGAAGCTCGTGCTTCGCACTCGCTTTTACCCAAAATGTCAAATTTTCTACATTATGCTCAACACTTTTATATTAAATATAATACAGTAAAGCCCTTCAATAGCCCTTCTGAGAATAAGCACCGCGCCGCAGGTATGTGTAACAGGAAATGCGCGGGGTGTGTGGGGTCTGCGGTTGTTACTCAAGCGAGCACTCAGGCTTGAACAAACCAAAGCGGAGCGGGCTAAAATGAGTTGGTTCCCACCCACCGTCAGCCCCAAAATCGGCGCTATAGAAGAGTTTCACTGTACATTTTTTTTGTACCTCTGCTTGAGATTGGGTATTTAGATTTTGCAAAATAAAGTACAAATTGTATTTATCGTGATTACTTTAATATTTGTTTCTCATTTTGCGTTAAATTTTATTCTTATCTGCCCTGAAACATTTATCATTTTAATAAATTTATATCATTGAAATTCATAATATGCATAGAAATTGAAACAATGTTATTCTTATTGCCTTGTTTTTATATATTTTTTATTTATAATCTAGTTTTTTACAATAAAAAAATTACGCTTCTCACAGCGCGCTCGATGATATATTAATTTCGAGCTTCGCGCTCGATAATGTCTTTACCTCGCGCTACGCGCTTGATCTTTGTGTACAGCCTTTTTAAAACTAAAGGTGAAAGCATCGACAACAGTAATTTGGTAATTGTGAATTCTCTTATGTTAAAGCTCCTTCGGCCTTAACGAACACATTCTCATCGCGTATCTCGTGCTTCGCACTCGAGTTTATCCGTGAAATTTTATATCATTCCCATAAATGTATATTATTATAATTCATAACTTACATTGGTATTAAAATAGACGTACTTTCATTGTCCCGTCTGAAAAATAAGCGAATTATTTAAAAAAATTTGGTTGTTAAACATTTTATTGCAACATTAATCGTTTTCCATAAACTGAATTTGCTCATTTCTAATATTTTTTATGATTTAAACTTTACACATACGGTCTACTGAGCAGCCTTACCGTTTTTCAACTTCTACTATTATTAGACCATTAAGCCATTTACCTTTCGGGGTAGGCGTGACTCACTCGGTGCGGAAGAGTGTAAGGTGAGGAAGGATTATAAAATTTTTAGATGGATCCAGAATTCTCGTGATATTCACTTAAATAACACGTTCGTTCCGCAATACTGCTCCGACCCAGGTTGCTGATCAATCTCTCTAGCAATCACCCCAAGTGAAGATCCACGAAAAGTAGTCATGTAAGGTTCCCCACTTTAGTCCATTAGTATCCAAAGTCTTTTGTTTCAGGCGTCATTCACTGTACTGACACTCTTTTAATTAACTATTTGCCGCCACACTTTCCTGTCCTGGCATATTTCTCTAGCTTCTTTTGTGTCCATGCATTTTTTCATGCAGGCTCTCGTGTTTCTGTGACTTTTTATGTCTCTTCTAACTAGGATCTCATTCACACATTTTAACCATTCTTTCCGCGGTCTACCTCTGGGCACGCTGCCATTTACTTTACCTTGATACGCTTGTTACGTTAGTCGTTCATTTGGCATTCTCTCAACATGTCCGAACCATCTTAACCGATTTCTTTCCCATGTGTCTACTAGCGTCTCTTCTGCACCACATTCTTTGAGAATTATGTCGTTACTCACTTTGTCCATCAGAGTTTTCCCGCATATCATGCGCAAGAATCTCATGTCAATTGCATTAACTTTACTCATATCTTTTTCTTGGCAGACATACAGACAGACACATTCGTAAAAACCTGTGTTTCGGATTCAGGGATTTTCAAAACGTGAACATTTGACAAAAACTGGGGGAAAGGGGGAATGTTATACAAATCTAATACCTTCTCTGATGAGAATGTAAAAATATTTGTAAAAAATTTGTAAATCTTTTTTGGTTGAGTAAGTTTGGCCTTACTTTTCTCTTTTCGTATCTTGTTTTGTTTTCCACAATATGAAGTTATTGCTTTTTATTTGTTTTTTTGAGATGAAAATTTAAATTTTTGATTTTTTTTTAGCAAAATTTCTACATACTATACAAAGACAACAATAAAAACGACGACAGACAGACACCGACGTAAAAAATATTTTTTCTGCCTCAGGGGGTCTCAAAACGTCAAAATTTGATGCAATCCGCGAAAGTCATTTTTTAACATAAAACCAATACCTTCTTATTAGGATGAGAGTGTAAAAATAGATTTATTATACAAATTATAGTAAATATTCAATAACATTATAAGAATTATAGCGAATATTCTACAACATAATCATAAAGAAAATTATCCGTTTAGGGGTCATCCATATACCATGTGATCAATTTTTCACCACTTTTGCCCCCCCCCTGCCCCTTCTGGACAACCATGGAATTTCGACTCCCCCCCCCCCTCAAAATGTCCACTTAGACGTATTTTATGAAAATATAGAGATTATTGGTCGTCAAAGCACAATATAAAAAATTCGAGTGTACCTCGAGTATACCTTGTCTGATTTCAATATATTTTCCACAGATTTGAGGGAACTGAGTATCCAAATATGCTCGAACCTCTCTACCGTAATGAGCCGCTGCTCCGTCCTGCTGGAACCAAATATTTTGAAAATGATCGCCTGTAATCTCCCTTATTCTTGGTACAATTTGGTTTCTGAGAAACTCTTCATATGCACGGGCATTGAGATTACCATCGATGAAGGAAGGGCCTATGAATGTATCATATAAGATACCGGCCCAAACATTAATCTTTTATGGATATTGTGTGTGACTCCAACATCTAATCAAGATTTGTGCCGGACCAATATCTACAATTTTGCCTGTTAATTTCACCTTTTAAGTGGAAGTAGATTCATCTGAAAATACTGTAGGTATTGTACAAGAAAAGAGGATATCTATCAATTCTGTCCATCATAATTTCACAAAATTCAACCCGACGATCAGGATCGTCTTCATTGAGCTCTTGTACCAGATGAACTTTGTAAGGATGGAATTAATGCTTTTAAAAATATTTCGCACTGTCTCAGGAGCAACGTCACGCTCATCACTAGCTCGACGTAAACTAAGGTGTGGGTTTTCAACAAACGCTTGGGCTATGTCCATCTGCATCTCCTCAGATTCTGCAGATTTCGGCCGACCAGTTCTCTGAAGGTCCTTGATAGATCCATGATTCATAAAGCTCCTTGCAGTTCTTTCAATTGTTGATTTTGAGACAGGATTTAACCCTTCTCTATTACGAAAAGTGCGATTGAAAAGCAAACGAACTTGATCATAGGATCATACTCGATCTCCCCAACCACGCATCATTAATACAGATACACTCTCTCGTTCCGAAAGTTTAGCTTGCGCCATAATAATCTTTTAGCGAAAAATAGTAAGTATGTACTCGTAATATGTAAATTTGAAAAAAATTTCCTTATGATTTTACAATATTCAAAACGCTGTAACGAAGATCAATAAAGAGCTCACCAATGAATTTATCGTTAAAATTTATTTCAGGAATTACACTGACTTCTTGGAAAACTTTGTTAATTTCAAATAACCTCTAACTGACCTTGACTGTTACAGTTGACCTATGACTTGGATACGTACCTGAACGTAGAATTTTCCGCTCTCTCGATTGCAGATGTAAAAAAGAGGGTTTCCATTTTAAAACACAAAGTTGTACTTGAAAAAGCCATGAAGGTCAACTTCAAGGTCCAAAAATAATGGGGTTTGTTTTAAACGTAGAAAATACCATAAGAAAATCAAGCATTGGAAGTTACAACCAAATAACGCAAAAGACGATAAAATGGACAACAGAAAAAATTCTCATAATCTACATGGAATGTCTTGATTCATGTGATTTTGGCCATTTCCAGTTTTTGTCTATTCTTGATGTTTTGTGACACGAAGGACTGCGATGTTAAACTTTTATGTATAGTATAAATCAGTGGCGAACTGGCATGGGGGCTGCGCCTCCTTCGTTGGCGCCCCCTAGGTCATGCCAAGATACCCCAAACAGATTATATTGTTTGAACAAATTAATATATGTTAGATTATAATGGAAAGAGTGAAAAGAATATGCAAGAATATCCACGATTTACACTTGTACTCCTATAAATAATACCAGTGAAGTAAAAAGTGTCCTCCAATTTCTTCTCACCCATATTATGCCTAAGAAATGCCTTAATGCATGTTTTGGATTCTATAAAAGAAAATATTTTAAAATGAATAATAAATTATTCATATTGAAACAGTAAAAGTGAAAGAAATATTATTGTCATTAACAATATCACGGAATTATTTTACTATGCGAAAATTGTGAAAAATTGCAAAACATGTAAAAATATTATTTGATTTAAAATTATGCAGTATGTATAAAATTATACAAGAAAAGAACACGAAAATGCATTAAAAAACAGTTAGTTCATTTAATTTTCGGAAATACAATTCTTATTTCAGTGTGCGCAATATTGGCACAGTTTCGTTGTGTGTTCATGACACATGGCTCCATTACAACGCAGACATTTGTACCACGTTTTTCGATCAAGAGAATGATGACAATATCCACATCGCGTGTGCTTTGCTAATTTATTATCAGCGATTAAATTACGAGGATCTTGAACTTCGGGAATCTCGTCGTACGTGAGAAATTCTTCTATTTGCATACGCAAGGGAGCATGAATTCCTGGCTGTTCTAAACGTCTCCGCAAAGGAGGTTTCACTAACTTAAAAACTCAAATCTAGAATAAAAATCAGGAAAACATTAACTTTTAATTCTAAAAATTCAGTTAGAAAATCATATTACTATACTTTTTTTTACAAATATATAGTTTTTTACCTGTGATACTCGAGAGGCCTTGCTTCGGGATCAATCTCTGTCGATGGATGTTTCCGGGGAGAAATTTCTATAAAATGAAGAGAATACAACATGTTACTCAAAGTTTACTCTCGCATCGCACAAACCCTACTTTAATTTTACTATTGGACACAAGAAAAAAAATGTAAATAGAGAATTTACTTACATTTTGTATTTCTCTCCAGAACAATTTTTGTAACCTTGTTACCCCACAGGGGTCTAAAAGGCACAATTCCAACTTTCAAACTGTTGCTTTCGGTGTCACTAACCGAAATGAGCCTTATCATGGCAGTGATCCCAGATCTGAAACGAGACGTGGTCTAAAATTATGACACGTCTATGTCCGTGTGAATATGGTAGGAGACGATATAAATGCGCGGGTTGCGCGCGCAACCTATTTCTCCTCTTCTGAATTTGAAAACTGGAAGGTGTACGATTGCCGGTGGGAACACTTCGGCGGTTCTATTTATAGTTCTATCTGTTTTGAAATAAAATGAAGAGATTGGGATTTTAATATTTCCAGATTTCGATGCTGGCCTGGTGATTCTCATATTTGAATACTTCGCGCGCCTCTTTAATGCGTGTATTTTGAGGTTACGTTACTTCAAGTATAAAATATAAATTAT
>NC_046662.1:21258990-21262574 GCF_010883055.1 Belonocnema kinseyi | reverse complement strand
TATTATAATAGTCTTATTTAAATCTTGATCCGCATTTGAAAGAAATTAAAGAAATTGGTGATTTTGGAATTCATCTCGTTTGGATAAAAACTCAATTATTTGCTTGAAAAATTAATTATTTTGTTAAAAATGTAACTATTTTATAAAAAAGTCCACTTTTCTATCAAAAATCATGTATTTTATTAACAAATCGTCTTTCCTTGTAGAAATTAAATTGCTTTATGGGCAATTTATACTTTTTGATTAAAAATTACATTTTTCGGTTGAATTATCAACTGCAAATATTTTTTGGTTGCAAAGTCGTTTTGTTGTAAATGCAACTATATTGTTAAAAATTAAAATCATAATTTTTTGGTGGAAAATTCGATTATTCACTTAAAGTTGAACTACTTATTAAAAAAATTAATTTTTTCTTATTAAAGATTCATAATTATAGTTGAAAATACAACTATTTGCCTTTAAATTAGGTTAAAAATTCAGCTTTTTGTAGATAATACTCTTTTTGGTTTAAAAATTTAAAAATTTATTAAAATTAAAGTGACCTTTTTTAGTAGAAATTTAATCTTTTTGGTTGAAAATGTATCATTTTTGGTCAAAAATGTAATTGTTTGGTTAAAATATGAACTGTACATCTTCTTGGGTTTAAAAGTCGATTATTTCACTAAGAGCTGAACTACTTTGTAAAAAAAAAAGACTTTTTTCTAACAAGGTTTTATAATTATAGTTGAAAATTTAACTACTTGGTTGAAAGTTTAACTCTTTGATTGAAAACTCGTATTTTCCGCTTAAGAAATTCAACTTTTTGTAGATAATTCATCTTTTTGACTTTAAAATTAAATAATTTCGTTGAAAATTCATGTATTTTGTTTGAAATTTGTCTTTTTTTGTAGATCATTAATTTTTTTGGTCGAAAATTCATGTTATTGGTTGAGAATTCAACAACTTTGTTGAAAATAAATTTTTTCCGTTGAAAATTATTTATCTTTATCTGAAAATGTAACTATTATAGGATTGATTAAAAATTAATCGTATATAGTGGGTAAGTTTGAAAATCGTTTTTTTTTTATAGAACATTAATCTACTAGGTCAAAAATTCACCTTTTACCTTGAAAATTTAACAATTTTGTTGAAAATTCGTTTTTTCCTTGTTCAATTCAATTTTTTATCATAGCTTTTATCTGGAAATTGAACTATTCCATTTTTAGTTAAACTGTATCCTGTAAATTGTATTAGTTAATACACCAATTATTTGTTAGAAAATTAATTTATTTGTTTTCGATTATGACTTGAAATATTATTTCAGTCTAAAATTTTTTATTTTTAACCCATTCAATTTGAAATTTTTTAAATAAAAAAAGAAAATTTCGTTAATTATCAGCAATATTTGACCGTTCATTTAAAACAATCCATTACGAACAACTGTTAAAAACTATACAAATTTGAACAGAATGGTTCGAAATAGAAAGCCTTGAATTGTTAAATTTGTCATGAGCTGAATGTAAAGTTTAAATGCTACAATTTTAATTTAAAAAAAGATTTAGAATTAATTTAAAACTTGAAATTATTTCAAATAATTTGAAACATGATTTAGACTTTTGCAGATTAAAAAAAAAGCTTTTTGTGAATTGTACAGTATTAAAAAAGAATAACAAAAATTGTTGTGATTGCTAAGAACATTGAAAATGATTTTTTATTTTGACAAATAAATTTTAAGTACGTATTTGAAAACATTTTAAAAATTAAAAAAAAGAATCCGGAAGATTTTAAGGAAATTTTTCTATTTTGCAGTTTTTTTTTAATTTTAGGAAAAAATCTAATTAACAAAATATATCAATTTTCAAACAAAAAGTTTACTTTTTAACAAATTAAATTAATTTTCTATCTTAGCGATTTAACTATGGGACAGAAATCTAGATACTGAATTAGAGCATCCGTAGATATTAAAAAGAAGATTTTCACTGACAATATCCAAGATATTAAAGGGCAGAATCAAAGATATTCAAGAAATATTTTTTAATTGTGCACCTAAAAGATGCCTGTAGCTGAGTCCTCATTTTCTTGAGAAAATTATAACATATCCAAAAACATTTAATCCATTTTCCACCAAAACTTATAGTGCAATAGATATAAGAAAAACCACAATACACACGATGAAAGCTCAAGATACAGACAAAATCTTTTGTCGCCACGCCACACGTCAGTGACCTTGATCCGAAAAAATTTAGCTTTTTTAATATCTTAGATATTAACTGTTAATATCACATATTTTATACTTTCAATATAAACAGATATTGCCCTTTAATATTTTGTATGTTAAATAAAAGATATTAGATAGTATGCCGCAATATCTATATATTATGGTTAAATTTCAAAGTATTTAATATATGCTTTTCAATAACTATTTTTCTCCTTGTTCAATTTCCAGATAAAAACGATTAATTTTTAATCAATCCTAGAATAGTTACATTTTCAGATAAAAAAATTTTTTATTCGATAAAATAAATTTTCAATAAAGTTGTTAAACTCTCAACCAATAACATGAATTTTCGACCAAGAAAATTAATGATATACAAAATAAGGCAAATTTCAAACAAAATACATGAATTTTCAACGAAATTATTTAATTTTAAAGTCAATAAAACGAATTATCTACAAAAAGTTGAATTTCTTAAACGAAAAATATGAGTTTTCAATCAAAGAGTTAAATTTTCAACCAAATAGTTAAATTTTTAACCATAATTATAAAACGTTGTTAAAAAAAAAACGTATTTTTTACAAAGTAGTTCAACTCTTAGTGAAATTATCGACTTTTAAACCCAAAAAGATGTACAGTTCATATTTTAACCAAACAATTTCATTTTTGACCAAAAATGATACATTGTCAACCAAAAAGATAAAAGTTCTACTGAAAAAGGTCAATTTAATTTTAATAAATTTTTAAGTCAAAAAGAGTATTATCTACAAAAAAGCTGAATTTTTAACCTAATTTAAAGGAAAATAGTTGAATTTTCAACTATAATTATGAATCCTTAATACGAAAAAATTAATTTTTTTACTAAGTAGTTCAACTTTAAGTGAATAATCGAATTTTCTACCCAGAAAATTATGATTTTAATTTTTAACAATATAGTTGCATTTAAAACAAAACGACTTTGCAACCAAAAAATATTTACAGTTGATAATTCAACCGAAAATGTAATTTTTAATCAAAAAGTATAAATTTTCCATTAAGCAATTTAATTTCTACAAAGAAAAACGAATTGTTAACAAAATACATGATTTTTTAACCAAAAATGGTATAGATTAATTGTCAGTTTCAAAAATGTTTTTTCAACGAAAAAGATGAATCTTCAAATAAAAGAAATAAAAATTTTAAAAAAGCAGTTGAATTTTTGATAGAAAAGAGGACTTTTTTTACAGAATAGTTACATTTTTAACAAAATAATTAATTTTTCAATCAAATAATTGAGTTTTTATCCAAACGAGATGAATTCCAAAATCACCAATTTCTTTAACTTCTTTCAAATGCGAATCATGATTTAAATAAGACTATTATAATATAACATAATTATAATAGTGTAATT
>NC_046662.1:21206245-21258890 GCF_010883055.1 Belonocnema kinseyi | reverse complement strand
ATAGAACCGCCGAAGTGTTCCGACCGGCAATCGTGCACCTTCGAGTTTTCAAATTCAGAAGAGGAGAAATGGGTTGCGCGCGCAACCCAGGCATTTATATCAGCTCCTACCATATGGACTAGGGCCTCAAAACTCCCCCCACCCCCCGGGTTTCTTGGCCCGCTCCCCTAGCCTATACAGAAATGGCGCCACTTTCAAAAAGCCTCTGGATACTTTTGACCCCTGTGGGGTTACTGAGGGTTAATTTATTACAAAATCTCGACTAATTATCGGCTGTATTTAATTATTTTAGAACAGGTTAGGTTTAGACTCAATTTTTATTTTAAAATTACTACTTATTAGTCGAAATTTTCTCTAAAACAAGTTTTTAGTTTACATTTCAAGAGTTCGGATCAAAGGATATATTTCATTATTTTGGAAATTGTAAAATATTACTATATTTTGATATACTTTACTATAATAATTGTTATTTTATTATAATTTTAGCATTTTTCGTTATTTTTAATGTTCTTATTATTAGTTACTTATTTAAATCAAGTCTAAGGTGCGCGACTTTTAGTTCTTGCGCTTCGCGCTCGATAATGTATTTACTTCACGCGGCATGCTCGGTCTTTGTACTGCCCCACATTCCCGGTGGAAATAATTCCTGGCAGATTGGAATTATTCTAGCGCCAGTACTGGATTATTCGTGGCTGTCTGTTCACTCCGAATTAGATTAGCGCTCTTTTAGCGCTATCTATACCTCACAGATAGAAAAATCCGTCACGCAGTTCTAAGTAGATTCCGTCTAAAACGTAGATTGGCTCTGGAAAGTACTTCTATTTGGACTTTGAAAAAGAAGGCGTCGTTTAAAAACTAATTAATAAAACAAAACAAATTACATTTATTGCATATGAGCCTGTAAAAGGAAAAGAGAGGTTCCTGCGGGCTGCGTTGGAAAAGAAAACTGCATCTTTTTAAGAGCAAAAGCGACACAGCTAGATTCCGAGAGTAAGAATTCAACATATATATTATGAGCAAAAGAGAAAGAACTTTTTGTTTCTCTTTGACTCTTAAATGGATCGATTCGCATTTTTGCTCTAAGCTTTATGGGGTTCCATTTTTCGTTGTGGTATTTTCGGTCAATTTTTATCAATTAATAATTCAAATTATATCAACAAAGTGTCAATATCAAGAATCAGCCTCAATTCCAAAATGATAAAGATGTATGATTATAATATATTTGAATTAACATTTTTAATAAGAATAATCTTCCAACAATAACATATAACCCATCAAATCCTGTAGTTATAAAAAATAATGATCCATAAATAGAATATCTTAAACAAAATAAAGATTGATTATATTCATACAATTGAATTAAAGAAAATATTAGTCATAATAAAATTGTCAACAATAAACCAGTTAAGCTTTTAAATTTAGTTCTGAATAATGAACAATGATGATATCAAGTAGTTGTTACACCAGATGATAATAAAATAATTTTATTTGATAAAGATATTGTATGAGGATTGAATTTATTAATATTTTTAGGGGGTCATAATCTTCCGATCTCTACATTTGGAGTTAAAGCTGAATCAAAATAAGATTTAAAAAAATAAAAAATAATAATTCTGAAAGAATAACAAGAAATATTCCTATTCTCAATAATTTCTTAATAATCTCGTCATCATTTAAATGAAACAATAATAATTATATGTAATCCTAAATTTACTAACATATAATTTATATAATTAAAGTTTTTAGTTCCACCAATTATTGTAATACATAATCTTAATGAAATTAAAATTGCTCAAGGTCTGCTTGTAGCAATATGATATGGATGATTATAAATATATATTTTCATTAATTAATTAGTTTCAGAAGAGTATTAAGATCCTAAAATAGAAAATACGTAAGATTGAATAAAAGATATAGCAACTTCTAATACTACTAATAATGATTGAATTAAAATGATAAAAATAATGAATATTAAACGTAATTATTCTTTGACTGTCTAATTAGTGTTATTGATAAATGATCAGCAATAATATTAACTGATAATCGAATAGCTAAAGTTAAATGACGAATCATATTTCTAACTGATTCAATTATTAATATAAAAGGTATTAAAATATATGGAGTGCCTTGAGGAGTTAAATGAATAAATATATGAAAAGAATTTTTAATTTACCCAAAACAATATATAACCAATTCATAAATTAATTGATAATGATAATGAAAGAACTATATGTCTTGTAGAGTTTAAAATATAAGAAAATAAACTAATAAAATTATTTAATATAATAAAAATAAATAAAGATTTGAATATTAATCAATTATAAAAATTTACATTCTTATTCAATGAAATTTTTATTTCCTTAATAATAAATTCTGATAAATAATTTAATAAAATTAAATAATTAGAAGGTCTAAATCAAAATAAATTAGGTAAAAATATTATAAAACATAATATTCTCAATCAATTTAATAAAAAGTTTATTCTTTACAAGGATAAAAAACGAAAAGTAGATTTCTGATCATTTAAATTTACATTTTATATATTTTAAATTATCTATAAAAATTTCATTATTTAAAAAATTTTATAATTAAAAAAATATATATCATTATTTATGAAAATAAATGTAATAGTAAAATATAATAATAAAAATAATCAATTTGTAGGTTTATTTGAGGAATAAAAAGATATTAATATAAATTAATAATTTTAAAATGACACATTCATTTAACAAAATTAACTAATTTTTTATTCATTAAAAGTAGATTAGATTAGATTTTTGAATCTTTGGTGCTACAACAGTTTTACACCTACACCTGTCTTCATGCCAATTATATGCTAAGTAACAAAGTATAACATGTAATATAATAAATTAAATTTTTTAAGTATAACAAAGGATTCCTATACTATATTACGTAGACAGGGATTGCTTATATATTTGATCTGGATCTATCGAAGACTTTTTAAATCTTTTCTATTTCGCACAGTCCTTTGCATAGGTCCTTCTTCAGCCTATCCTTCAGGCCCAGGATTAGCCATCTTCTCCACTGACTCGGGTCGCTCCATTCTCTCCACTCTCATCACCAGTCATTGACAACTGCACCAAGCCTTTCCTTCCCTCTTTGACTACACTGACGCATCTCCACCTAGCCAAAGACACCTTTTGCCAGTTCTTGACGTATGTCCTCTTTCAGTATACTTCCACCTCTGTGTTCTGTTTTATTTCTCGACAATAGCTGCAAAAGCTAGACTTATCAATTCCTGCCCAGCACTTCTGTAGGTCCTTTTCCTCTACAATTCTGCCCTGTAAGGAAAGCCTCTCCTCAATATCTTCTATTGGGGATTCTGCATACAGCATGTTTATTATTTCACCGTCTCCTGTCTTATTTGAAGCCATCTTAAGTGCCTTCCCCCATTCGGATGGGTTATTGTTTTTCATATTTCTTAGTTCTTCTCGCAAGCATTTTCTAGGCCATCGGGTTGCGTCCAGCTTACTTAGCTTGCTCAGGAACTTGCTCGCTCTTCTGCGCATCTCTGCCTCTATGCTTTTTCTTCCTTCCTCTAGCTTCCAGATATAATCGGGTGTGTTCCTTGACACTCCAAGACTTGCCTTCACGTACCTCCCCTGAACTTTTTCCATGATTTCTCTTCTGCCCCAGCCCCAGACCTCCGCCCCATACAGCGCTGCAGCCTTTACAGTGGCGTTCATGTCGTTTTAAATTTGAGACCCCCGCCCTGCGTGTCTCCCACCACACCTTGTTGATCATTTGTTGCGTTTTTCCAACCACCTTCCTCACATGGGTATTGTATTTGTTTCTGTTCGTAAACCAGAAACCCAATTAAAAAAATTCGTTGACTATTCCTGTTTTATTGCCCCTGCATATCCAGCTCTCGGTTTTCCTCCTGCCGCCATTTTCGAAGATCAATATCTTCGTTTTTTCAACATTCGCTTCCATCATGTTATCTTGTGTCCATTTTTCGAGGGACCTCAGCATTTTATCTAACTCTTTCCCATTTTCAGCAACTCGTACTACATCATCAGCATATAGTAGCGCAAAAATTTTCACACCGGAGCCTGGCTCTATACACGAGCCGCCCTCCCCTCTTCTCCTCAGTTAGTTAGTCCTTCGTTAGTTATCACCTTATTCCAGGTGGTTTTGTATATTTCCTTTGTCATTTCCAAAAATCTTCCTTTACTATTATATTATAATAATATTATATTATAATATTTTCTAATCTATTGCCAAGCACTGTATTCAGCACGAACACCTGATCCATAGCCCCTCTTCCAAGTCTGAAGTTTCCTTGCGCTTTTGTTAATTTATTCTCTTTTTCTGGCCAGTGGCTTAATCTTTTAGCCATCCCAGATGCTAGGATTTTATAGCCTGTGTCCAGCAGAGAGATCCCTCTGTAGTTGTTTGTTGCTCCTTCATCGTCTTTCTTGTATACTGGGAAGATTGTAGATGTACGCCATCCTTCAATTAATTTTTCCTCTTGCCACAAGTCTTGAATTATCCGTATGAGCTCCTTCTGCCCCTTTTCAGGTAAGTGTTTTAGGAATTCCGCTTAGATGCCATCTTCTCCTGCAGCTTTATTCGCCTTCATCAATTGCAAGGACTTTTCAACTTTTTCTTTACTTATCGGTGCGTTCAAACTCCCTTGTAGCCCTACTTCTTTCGCTCCTTCGTGAATGACTGATTCTATTAGACGGTCCAGATCCAATGCTTGGTTGGGGTCATCTTCGGATATTGTGGGCTGTATTTCTTTTTCCATTCCTCCTAAGAGTTTTTTAAAGTGTGCTAGCCACTATTTTTTCCCTATATTATAGCAAGCCGCTTTCTTCTTTCTTCTGAACCAATTCATTGCTTTCCACCACTAAACAATATTAGAACTTCTAGCCACCTGTTCTTGCTTTTCATTTAGCCATTTCTTGATTAGGCTCAGCCTCAGTTGTACTAATTCCTTTTTACATTTCAGGTATTCCCACTTGTTGTTCCAGTCTCTCTGTTTCCTAAATTTGTGTAACAGTTTAAACAATTTTCTTCTCATAATCCTATATTCACCTGTGTTCCACTTTCTTCCCGGATGTGGCCTGTGCCTTTTTTTACTAACATGCCCGTTACTTTGGCGGCTTTGTTGATTGCCTTGGTTAAATCATTCCATCTCTTTTCCGGGTGCTGATTAATCCACTCCGTCCATGCCACAGTCGCAGCTACTCGCATTCCACTAAAATAAAATACTTTGTATATAACATTAATCGATAAGAAACAATTCTCTCTCAAATAATATAAATTAATAAAAAAATTCTCATTAAGAATAATAATGAACCAATGGGTGGAATTCGATTTCATAATAAATAGGTATTCGGCTTAATCAAACAAATGTTGAGGGAAAAATGTTAGATTTAATCCAATAAATATTGAATAAAATTGAATTTTTAATCATTTGGAATTTAATGTTTATCCTGTAATTAAAGGATACAGATGAATTATTCCTCCAATGATTCTAAATACAGCTCCTATTGACAAAACATAACTTAAATGAGCAACTACATAATATGTATCATGTTTAACAATATTAATTGATGAATAAGCTAATGTTACTCCAGTTATTCCTCCAATAGAAAATAAAATAATAAATACTAAAGATCATATAATTGGTAAATTAAAATTAATTTTATATCCAATAGATTGTTGCTAGCTATTTAAAAATTTCAATACCGGTAGAAATTGCAAATAAATATTTTAACTGAAGTATAATAAGCTCGAGTATCAATATCTATTCCTACAGTAAATATACGGCGACCTCAAACAATAAATCCTGATAAACTAATAGAAATTATTGCATATATTATACCTAAAGATCCAAAACTATTTTTTTACATTCTATATAAATTATTTGAAATACTATTACTTTATTTTTATTATTATTTACTCCTATAATTTTATTTTTAAATGAAAAACGTAATGATTCATCATTAAAATATTTTGTAATCGAAAGTTTAAGATCTTCATTAATATAATTTTTATATTAAATTTTATAAATAAATCCATTAATATATTATTTTTATTAATTTTTATTTCTTTTTTAAAAAAATTGGGATTTTTCCCTTTTGATTATTGATATTTAATTATATTAAATGATTTATCTTATATTCCTTGTTTATTTTTAATAACAATTAAAAATATTTATTTTGTTATCAATTTATTAATCATTATTGGATCTTCAATAAGTATCCGTTTACTTTATTCATTAAATATAAAAAAACTATTAAGCTTCAAAATTAAAATTATGCATTATTTTACACGTTCTCTTTTGGGGATAGGAACCTATGCGTCGGCCGCTATGGAAATGGAAATAAATTATTTTCTGAGATATCCTTTTCTTATGATGACATTTTAGACATATGGAAAAATGGCGCATTCAAAATAATAGAATGATCTTCACTTTTACGCCGAAATCTGAAAATATTAATTTTTCTCTATTCAACGTATCGTGAACGCAATTTGTAACCAGGACAATTATTAATGACGATCCGTCACTGAAGGGGCCCTTCGGAAAATCTGAAAAGATTTATCGACGGGCCTGGTAAAAGAGAAAACGAGAGGGGAGGACCGTCAATGGTAACGTCCTAAGAGTCAGTTCATGATTGACAAAAGCATCGACCGTCCACGTCAATCACTTTGAAAATCGGCAGAGCGTCCTTTTTGAATTGTGCGAATATTATCACCTTTTGACTTTTCCGTATATTTAAATCAATTTTCTGTTTTGTTTTCAACTATATTATTCGTTTAATTGTGCAATAACGAGTTTTTCAATTTTATTTAATAAACCCTGTTTTTTGGTTAATTCCGTATGTTACAAACATTCATTTATTCTGAATCTCTCTTCCAATAGATTTCTCCTTATTTTTTACGCGATTATAAATTGACTTGGGATCCTAAAATAACATTGGTCCTTCGAGAGCCGGATCCTTAATCGCGATGGATCCCACGGTGGTTCACAAGTGAATTTATTGTGATTTGAAAGAGTAAAATCAAAACTGTGAGTGAAAAGTGACTTGACTTAGTGACGAGAAACACCAGTTGCTGACATAGACAGTGATAAGTATTGTGAAAAAGCCCAAATTGATCGTGAAAAGACTCAAAGTCATGGGTGAGAAAAGTGACGCTCAAAAGGATGCCGATAAAGAATTTAGAATGGATAGTAAAAATGGCGATGTGAACCTAGAATCTGAGAGAGAGGTTCCAGCCGAAGGAGACGATGCTGAATGCAATACCACCCTCACCCCAGAAAATGTAGAGAGGGAGGTCCGAAGAAGCGACAGGGCCAGGAGCCAGTCTGAGCGCTTCGTGGCCGGAGAGATGAAAGCCCTGAAGAAAGCCGACGACGAGCGAAAGGCGCCGAATGCGTCCAAGCCCAAGAAGGCTAACATAGAGCCGAAGACTGCAGCTAACTTGAATTCACATCCTCCTTCGCCCCACCTCTCAAAAGCTGTTAGTACAAAATCCAAGCGGTCGAGTTCCACCGCACAGGAGAGAAGGCGTATAGAGATAGAACTCCGTGAAGCTGAGGAAATTTTGAGACTCGAAAAAGCAGAGGCTCTCAAAGAACTTGAACGAAAAAAGAAAATGATCCAATTACGAAGCAAGCAACAGCTGTTTGATCTTGAGGAAGAAAGCAGCCTAGAAGATGCAAGCTCCGATGAAGATGACAACAAGGAAGATCACGGCAACCTGTCACGTGCCAGCGAGTAGTCGGCGAAATCGAAGGTGCGATCGTGGATATCGGCACCGACAAGGCAAGAGGAATCGCGAGAAGCAATGATCACAGCGGAGCGAATAAAATCATAAACTTCTTCACATGCATGCCAAGAAACTTCCAGTGCTTATTCGAAACTGGACCGGTATCTCGTGAGGCAGACGATAGGCAAGGATCTTCCCAGCTTCAGTGGTCAGGTAACCGAGTGGCCACTATTCGTAAGTACCTTTAAACAAACCACTATTGCTTGTGAAAATGTGACGTGTTTGCGAAACTGTCTGAAGGGCAGCGCAGCCGAGTTTCATAAAATAAAGGAAGATAAACCGGACAGTATCGTTAAGTTCGCGACCGCGATAACAAATTTGGTAACGACAATAGAAGCATTAGAACGGCCGGAATAACTTTCAAATACCATCTTAGCGGAACAACTGTTACAAAAATTGCCAATGGCAACGAAGCACAGTTGGGAGGGGGGGGGGCATGAAAATTCCGCTAACGTTGCCAAATGTTTCCGATTTTCCCGACGCAGAATCCGCGATAGTAAGCACATATTACAATCCGCTTCTAGACGGAAAGCAGATAAAGGATGGTAAGACGGTGCTTACACGCAACATTGAATCAAAGGATGGCAAGTGCGCGTACTGTGAAAATAAGTGCGATCGCGATTTGCAACGAATTTAAAAAAGTGGACGGAAATGCACGGTGGGAGTGGACCACGGGAAAGCGTGTGTGTTTTAAATGCCTGTCGGATGAACATCGTATGCGACAGTGCAAGCGAAAACAGTGCGGTAAGAACAATTGAACTAGAGGACATCACCCTCTCTTACATTACGAGCGTCGTGAAACCCCCACCCCCACAGACAGTCGCGTTAAAAGTTCAGATGCGGAGAAGGCCGAAATAAATTTGATCGAGCAAATTAACATCGTTCAAAAAAATAAACGGCGGGTGTTAATGCAAATCATGCCGGTGACTTTAGAGGGCCCGAAAGATCAAGTATCCACTCACGCGTTTTTAGACTCGGGCTTGTCCGTGACGATAATAAAAAATGACTTAGCGCGTCGACTAGATCTTCAAGGGCGTGTTGATCCATTGCACTCAAAATGAATGAATCAAATGACATACGAAGATTCTAACTCCAGACGAGTATCAGTGAAGATCAGAGGGAATGCTGACACGTTTTATCTGAAATATATTCGGATCCTTGAAGACCTTGACTTGCCGTGTCAACCAGTCGAGATGGACGTTGCTGAGTGGGCACACTTTAAAGATATGGAACTTCCAGACACCGCTGGAGTCACCCCCGAAATTCTGATCGGAGAAGATTACACCCACGTTAAAATTCCATTGAAACTTATCGTAGAAAAGACGAAAGAACCTCTCGCGAAACAGACACCCTTAGGATGGACGATACACGGACCCTTCATGGCGGCAGGAGTAAATGAGGAGTGTATGTTGTTCGTCCACCAAACTGAATATGAGGACCTTGGTCATCAAATGAGAAAATTTTGGAACGTAGAGAGCTTTCGTGTTGATATCCGAGTCAAGGCTCTGCGTTCAAAGTAGGATCAACGAACAGAAACGATCCTGAACCGAACTATTCGTCGACAGGGTGATCACTGGGAGACAGGACTGCTCTGGAAGAGTGACAACGACGTGCTGCCATACAGTAGGAAGATGGCCGAGCAACGGTTTCGTACGCTGGAGAAGAAAATTGCTAAAGATCTCGTTTTCAAGGCACATCACGAAAAAAAATCGAAGAATATTGCCCAAAGGGGTATGCGCGAATACTGACTGCAGAAGAGAAGAAGACTGGCCCGAAAAACTGGTATCTGTCTCATTTTGCAGTTAGGAATCCTAACAAGCCAGGAAAAAGTCGCCTATTCTGGGATGCTGCAGTCAAGGCACAAGAGTGAGTCGTAATGGCAGACTTTTGAAGGGACCCGATCTTTATAATTCACTGACCGGAATTCTCTCAATATTTCGCGAACGACCCGTAGCAATATGCGGGGATTTGAGAGAGATGTTCCATCAGGTACGAATTCGGGAAGAGGATCGCGGGAGTCAACGATTTTTAAGTCGGAATGATCAGATGGGAGAACTAATAACACTGCAGATGGAAGTGATGACATTCGGGGCAGTTTTATCACCATACGTTGCGCAGGAGATAAAAAATCGCAACGCCGAAGAATATAGGAATGTATATCCAGAGGCAAGTCGCGCAATAATTAAACGTCACTATATGGATAATTATCTTGACAGTTCAGACACCATGGAGGAAGCTGTATCGAAAGCGCAACAGGGAGCGCACATTTACAATAAAGGAGGATTCGACATCCGGAACTGGATTTCGAATTCAGAGGAAGTCTTGACCGCACTTCCTATCGATTCCGTTGCGAAGCGAGGTATAGAAATAGCTATCGGAGAGGCAGAATTCACTCGAGTCCTAGGGGTCACATGGTCACCGGAAAAAGATACTTTTAGTTTTACCGTCAACTTTCCGCGAACAGACAGTAGTTTAATGAGCGGAGAAAAGATACCGACAAAACGAAAAGTCCTTAAACTAACTATGTTTGTGTTTGACCCACTGGGAATCTTATCAGTCATAACTATTCGAGGAAAAATCCTCATGAAAAACATCTGGCGAACCGGACTCGACTGGAATACCTTACTTCTGGAAAATTTGAAGCTGAAATGGACAACATTGCTTGAAGACCGGAGAAAAGCGACCAAACTTCGAATTCCACGCTGCTATGCCTCGGGAATCGGTGAGTTACGCGAAGTTGATCTTCACATTTTCTGGGACGCGAGCACACAGGCATTTTCAGCAGTCGGATATTTCCGACTGAAGAGAGAAGCAGGCTCACGTACGACTCTAGCAATGTCCAAGAGTAGAGTCGCGCCGCTGAAACCGCTCACTGTTCCGCGATTAGAACTTCAGGCAGAAGTGATAGGCAGTAGGCTGGCTGAAGCAATTATCACACGCCACACTCTGAAGATACGAAAAAGAATCTTTTGGACTAACTCGACAACAGTGCTAAACTGGATCCGATCGGATGCAAGGAAGTATCAGCCAATCGTAGCGCATCGGTTAGCTGAGGTTCTAGACTTGACTTCGGTAAATGAGGGGAGGTGGGTACCGACAAACATTAACTTAGCCGACGATGCGGTTTCTCTTGCGATTCTCTTTTCAACTAGATTTCTCCTTATTTTGTACGCGATTATAAATTGACTTCGGATCCTGAAATAACAGAACGCTTATTGCCGGGAAGGATATACATATAATATTAGGTTAAAGAAGCAGCTTTAAGGGAAAAAAGGTACATAGGAATAATATTATTCCAATGAGAAAATTTCATTCATACTATCGGTACTAACTGCTGTATGCTTTATTAGGTTATGATTACAAAAACGAGTATTGAAAAATTGGTCTCTAAGCGGACGCGAAATTCATAATGTAATATAATTCCAATGTACCTTATGCTTTTCTTCTCTAAAGCTGCTATTTTTCTAAATATTATATGTGCACTTTATTAATCTCATGGATCTCACGACACAAACGTACGAAGTAATTCATGATTCCTTATCAGAATTATTTTGGTACAGTTAGTGAATGGCAAGGCACAGTATTTTTAAGGAATCCTTATGGGTTTTATTTAAGATTTAGGATTATTTAAAAATCTTGAATTAAACCTATTCAATTCCCTAAAAAATTATACTTGCTTTGAAATTCAATAATTAAGCCGAATAACATTTTTTTCGCTTCACTGAAATTTCAATTACATATAGTTAAATTTTCAACGGAAGAGTTGCAATTTTCATTAAACGTGTTGCTGATTTTTCATTCACAAGTATTTGAAATTTCAACCAAAACTTCAACTATATGTTGTTGAAAATTCAACCAGATATTTTTAACAGTGTTTGTTAAAGCTCCTTCGGCTTTAACGAACACATTCTCCATCACGTATCTTGTGCTTCGCCCTCGATTTTTTTCAAAATGCGAACTTTTCTACATTACGTTCAACATTATTATATCAAGTGCGTATTACATTTATTTTTGTACTTCGGTACGGGATTGCTTATTCAGTGATTGCAAAATAAAGTACAAATTTTATTTATGATAAATAATTTAATATTTTTGTTCCTTATTTTGCTCTAAATTGTATTCTCAGCTACCCTGAAAAATGTGTCGTTTTCATCAATTTATAATATAACAATTCATTCTCTGCATGGCTATGGAAACAGACATATTTTCACTGACTTGTCTTTATAACTCAAAGAGTTCGACTTCTGTAAATAAACTATTTTGTTAATAAACAAATTTAATTTTTGATTTTCAATGCTTTTTTAAAGATTTGACTAAGCTTAAAATAAAAACAACGTGTTCCATAAAATTGATTAAGGACGAATTTGGAGCTCTTTTGTGGGTGACTTGCAGCTGGCATAGTTAGACCACGAAACAGAATGTTTTATTTTTCATTATTTTTTTGTATTGGATCCCCGGCCGCGCCCCTGGGTACCCAGTCCGCAACTGGTATAAATATTGCTATATAAAAGCTTTTCGCTTTTCTTGCATCATCGAGATCAAAGATCAAATTTTGAATATGCAAAAGAAAAAAAATTCTTTCAATATATCGCGGAGCTTGATTAAACCATAGAAAAGACTGATTCAAAATAAACCTCGGAAAAAACGGCCGGAAAAACTTCCTCTTTTTTATTTTGTAAGCTCTGGATTAATAAATAATTTTTTGTTCCAATTCCTATATTTCAATTTATTTTTTTAAAAACCTAAACATTTAACTTAATTTTGTCAGGAAATATATGTGACGATTAATTTATGATTTTTAAAGGCAAACAAAATTTTATATGTCGTGTGTTTTGGTGTTGGAATGCACGCTAGTTTATTTCAATACCTTGAGTTAACAAAACTGAATAATTTTGACATTTTTTTCACATCCTGAAACCAATTATATATTGTTAAGACTGTAAATAACTGATAACGTGCATCGTGATATTAGAATTATTATGTGCCTTACAAGAAGAATGGAAAAGAACTCAATTTTGTCATTTCGTTTCAATTTAAAAGTTTCAATTTTCAATTTAAAAGAAAACCGAAAAACACTTTTGAAATATTGCAGAGAGCTGAAATCAACAATAGAACGAACTGATTCGAAAAAGGCGATGGGCAAAATGAAGCAAAATTAACGTGTTTTTTGTTAGTTTTTAAGCTCTGGTTTATTGAAATAAGCATTTCTTTTTAAACCCTTCATCAGTATTTCTTATTTCGACATCCTATGAATCTTTATGTAAATTGGTTAGGAAACATGTGAAGATTAATGTGTAATTTTCAAAGGTAAACAAAATTGTACATGACGTGTGTGTTTCAAGGTGGAATACACGACAATTTACCTCGATATCTTAAATTAACAAAAGTAATTACTCCTGCTGTGTTGTACTGTAATTACGCGGTATAACTTTTCGACATTATTTTTTGCATCTTTTCAAAATTCTGATAAAAATATTTAAATAACTGATAACGTGGATCATAATATTATATACCTTACAAGAAGATTGAAAAAAACCTAAGTATATAACTCCTTAATTTGCGGGGTAGAGTAATATGAATAAAAAAAGGTTTCGACGTTATAGTAATCAATAAGGGGACACAAACATTTAATTTTTTAAATATGGAAAATAATAATCCTAGATGAAAATATTCTATATGTACCAAAGCAGTACACAATTTAGACGTAAATTCTTGGGGGTGATTCTGATTCTCTTCTCTAACTTTCCAGATTCCAGATTTCGCATCACATCATATTTATCTTTTATTTAGCTACATATATTTTTAGAAACGAATCAATGATATTACTGTGAAGAATAGAAAAAAACCTAGCCACCACCAATAAAAAAAGTAAGACTAGGAAAACCCGCAAATCAATTTTCTAATAGAAATTGTTTAAGAAATCCATTTTTATTGGAAACAATGAAAGATTAAATTATTTTACCCCAAAAAATTTATTTAGATTAATTAAAATTGAATTAAATATTATACTTTTTTGGGCAAACAGTTGTTCTCGATTTTCTCTCAGTTCTCAGTTCAACTGAGACTGGAATTGTGAATCTTTCTAGTTTGGACGGCAGTACTATACTATAATATCCAGAATGTTCTTCAATCTTTAAAAAATATATTATTTAAAACTCATGCAACTTTTCTATTCCCTGATGCTTGCGAAATTCTACATTTTTATAATTAAAACTGCTAAAATAGATGTGATGATTCATTTATTATACTTAAAGGTAAACAAAATTTATTACGAAACGTTTTTTCAAGCTTGAACTTTTAAAGGAGAAAAAAAGATTTATGAAATAAAAACATCTCAGCGGAATATGTTACAAGTCAAAAGATGGAATAGGATAACGACTAATTAGTACAGATACTCTAAGGAAACCGCAGAATATTCAGTTGATCCGATAATTCTCATTAGAGCAGTTTTTCGAGTTTTGTTTATATTTTATAGAGAAAATGAAGTTCGTTACTACTCTGGTCGTAACCTTGGTTGTCGCTTTTACTTTTCTTGGTAAGTATACCTATACACCAAATGCACGCTTTCCGGCCTTCCTTGCACTTGTGGCTCGCGCAGTTTCTCATGGGAGTAGGACGAGAGAGTGGTGTATATTATTGTTATTATTATAAAACAACATTTCTGTGTTGAAATGTGGTAGGCTTATACTGCTCAACATGTCGAAGGCATTTTTGGTTATAGTTGGATTTTTATTTGATCATTTTTGCACGGGGCTGTCCCGGTATATATCATCAGTCACGGACTCATTTTTATAATTCAATCATGTGATCTGATGAGAGCAGTCTGCCCAGACATATTGGACAAAGCCTGGTTTTTATCCCATTATTGACGAACTGGGTTGCAGTCAAGTACATGATGCGGGGACCTACAGCTTAAGGTGGGTTCCGAACCACCAGAACCTCGGTAAAGGTACATTGAAAATTTTCCAGAGGTACCGGCTCAGGGATCGAACCCTGGACGGACCTCTGAGGTGAAGTCCGAGTGTCTACCCAACTGAGCCACCGAGGCTCTTGAGCCAAATCCCTTTCGCTTTGATTTTATTCTTGCTTTCTTAAACGCACAACAATGCTTTCACGGAGCATAGTATATGTGCACTTCATATCTTTAGTGTATATTAGCGTCTTCTAAGTTATTCTATCTGAAAAAAAAACATTTTCTAAACGAATATAAATTTTTTTTAAATTGAGTTGTACAGCAAAATTGCACAAGAAGACTTAAAAAGAAGTAACCCACGTAAACAAATTCTACGGAGAGCGTACTACGGAAATTCCATGTGGAAATTCCATATGGAAATTCCAAATGGAAATTCTACAAACTTTTCTACAAACTTTTCTACAAACTAATTTTTGAACAAGTTTGACTTCCGCTGATGAGCTGCGCTCTTGGAAATCACACTTCGGAACTCACACCTTTGCGCTAGATATGCGAATAACAGCTGCTTTGAGAAAAGTTCCTCGAGGACACGAGATTGAACCAATTTCCCAGGTGTAAAGAACACATTTTCTCCGAGGAAGTCTGGTTTTTGAAGTACTTTTGGGTCCTAGAGTAGGTTTTTCATAGGCACGAGATTGAAACAACGTTACAGGTTTAAAAAAAACACATTTTCTTTAGGAAAGTCTGGTTTTTACAATACTTTAGGGTGTCTGGGTTGGGTCCTGCGAGGACACAAAATTGAACCAATTTCCCTGGTGTAAAGTACACATCTTCTTCGGCGAAGTCTGGTTTTTGAAGTACTTTTGGGTTCTAGAGTGGGTTTCTCGAAGACACGAGATTATGGGATACCCCAGGTGTAAAAAATACACATTTTTTAGGGAAGTCTAGTTTTTACAATATTCTATGTTGTCTGGAGTGGGTTCCCGGAAGAACCAAAATTGAAGCAATGTCCCAGGTACAAAAACACATCTTCAGGGATCTTCTTGATGAAAATTTAACTACTTTTTTGAACATTTTTCTCTTTAATTTAAAATTCGTCCATTTGAGTAGAAATTGCATTTTTCTTGGATAAAAATACAAGTGCTTGGTGGAAAATTTAACTTTTTCGAAAGAAAATGTACTTTTTATTCAAAACCTACAGGTATTTTGATGTTTAAAACCCGAATTAAAAACCTTTTCAGGATAAAAATGAAAATTGTTGGTCTAATTTGTCTTTTTGATTTAAAAATCCATCTGTTTATTTATCCATCCTTTACTTAAGGATTAAAGAACTTTGAGAATTTTGGTTGAATGACTTTTTCGAGAAATAATTTTTTTTTGAAGATTCATATTTTAATTGAATCCCGCTGAGGCCTCTTAGGATGAGGGCCCTCGCATGGCCTCTAGGTGGGTGCTCGAATGGATGTTCCACGCGTGGAAGTGCTACGAGGTCTCCTGTCGAGGGCCCAGCTCGGTTGCCCTCACGGATCAACGATTAAAATTTATAAGTTGGAGGGTAAATATTTTATATCCAAAAAAATGTATATAAAAAAAATATGTTTAAAAAATTGTAAAATATTGTAAAGTAGTCTACAACGTGAAAAAACGAATTATTACGCGAAAATAAATGGTAATCGATTCAAATTATTTATTACATTCTCATTCCTGAGAATGTAATGTAATCGTCCAAATTTTTGATTTCGGTTTTTAACGGATCTTTACGTTTCGGCACTCACAGAATCCGCAAATCATAAAATTTCAACTTGTCGGTTTAGTGCAGTGGTTAGCACTCCCGACTGTTAGGCGTAATAAATGTATTCACTCTTAACAGGACTATTAATATTTGCAGTCAAAATACTCGAAATAAATTAATATTTACTTTTTTAATACCTTTTTGTCATATCGTGTGTGTACTAGTTAGCACTGATGCAACACTGCGCCCATGGTGAATTTCCTATTGAGGTAGTACTGTGCCAGTAGCGATATCTAATACTGGCCTAGCACTGACAACCCAGCACAAAATAGTGTTATCATCGCAGAGATTTGCCAGAACAGGTGCCAGCACTGGCAAAAAAAACCAAGAGGGCTTTCATGGTGGGAACCATGAGGGATCCATGAGGGAAGCCCATGTTGGGCTCCTATGGATTAGCATGTCGTTTCCATAAGGGACCACGCCTGAATCGCCCTCATGGATCCCACAAGGCATGAGGGCAATCCATATGGACAATCCATATATTTTTTTCTTTCAGGTTTGAAATTTTTTTATTTATTTAAAGTTTTTCTTTTTCATTTTAAGATTCATTTTTTTTAATGAAATTTCTTCTCATTTGCTTTAAATATCAATGACACTTTTTTGTTCAAAATTCCAGTATTCTGTTAAAAAGTCATCTTTTATGGTAGTAACGTTTTTTTTTAATAAAAAAATATATTAAAAAATTCTTAATTTGTATGTGGAATACTGTTTTATTCAAATTCCAAAGGATCTTATGTTGAAAGTAAATAAAATGCATGCAAAGCATGTATTATCTTAAATAAAAAAAAATCCATTAGATTCAAGTCTCATATCGTATTATTTCTGCTACCATAAATTACGTTTATTTGGGGAAAGGGGGGTAGAAATATTTAGTTACGGTCCGATATACAGGGAAAAGGGCCTTGGAGAGGTCCTATAATCTGTTACGTAATTTAAGTACTGCTCCTTATCTGTAAGTTCTACTCGCGTTTTGGGTTTCTGTGAATTCACTATCTTGATTCGCGTCTGTTATGTTTGTTTGAATCAAACAACGCCATTTGCTTTAATGTATATCATTGCGAGAAATAATAAGACTAGTGTTAGAACTACTTAAAACTGGGGGCATTACCTCGGATATAATAGGGCTGTTTCGGGATTTTAGATAAAATAATTTTTCAATACATAATTTTAATCTAAATCGAAAGGGCGTTATAACTTTTTTTTCTTTTGTGTCGTTCAACAGAAAAAAATTATTAAAAATTGAAGGCGGCAAAACACTTATTCAAATTGTCGTCACGCGGGTGTCACATGACTCAGAGGTTCTCATAATTATCTATCAATGTGACGATGTCTGATTTATGATAAAGAGGTTAGGCCACAGTCTGCTGTCAATTCTGACTATTTTGATTTGACAGCTTTATTTGTTAAGGATATGTGACAAAAAATGTATCCTGTTGTAATATTTGGTTTAAGAGTCAGTAGTATGTTGAAGGAAAACAGTAAGTGCAATTATTGAGACATTTTAAAATCGTACATATTTACACATTGTTCAGTAAACATGACTACATTTAGGTACCTTTTCAATGAATTCTTTCTACATACCATATATATATATATATATATTTTTTTTTTTTTCAGTAAATTTTCTCTATTAGTTTTTAGGAAACGCTCCTTTGACATTTTTTAAAACAATATTTTGCGACTTCTATTTTCGATGTGCAGATACCCAAAACAAAACATCGGAACAGAAAAGATATTTGAGAATCACTGACACGTGAGCTGTGATTGGTGGAAAATCCGACCCCTTTAACATCAAAGGGGCCCTCCAATCGACATTGTGATAAAAAATTCATAATGAATTTCACCTGAATTTTTTAAGAATTTTTGGAGCAATTTAAAAAATTTTCAAAAATTGATAAATAGCAAAATAAAATAAAAAAAAAATAATAGAAAACTTTATGGAAAAACTCTCACGTATTCTTTGAGTGATTCCAAGAACTTTTTCTTTTGTTGCACTTTCTCGAAAAGATCATACTTTTTGAGAAAAAAATCCATGAATGTCTTCGTAAAAATGTTGTAATTAACGAGCCATTTTAAACAAACTAAGATAAAAAATTGATCTCGGAACCATGTATTCTGAAAGCTTAGACACTTATTTCACCGGCTATTGAGGTTTCAAGTAGATTGTACACTGGAAACCATTCGGAAAACTCGATTTTATAAAAAAAAATTAGAAAAAATCGTGTTTTTGTTTTTTTTTTTTTAAGCGAGATTTTTCCATAATTTGCAACCTTTTATCACATTTTCATGGCCACTATCGGAAAGAAGAGATCTTAAGCTTCAAAAATATCTGTCTCTCAATTTCTTATACCTTGAATTGCATAAGTTATAATTGCAGAAATAGTGGTGTACCCAAAGGGGCATTCTCGGCGTTAACGGTTTAAAGGGTTTTTTATGTCTCTGAATCCATTTCTGACAATGATGTTGTAATCACAAAATTCGAAACGTCGGATTCAATATGACAATATCCCAATTCGTGTTTCTAATCACAAAATTTTAAATTATTATATAATTGATTTCGGTAGATTCTCATCTCGCTCTCTGCTGAATCCAGGAATAACAAACGAGAAGATTCTAATTTTGAACTAAAAGTCGTTTCCTCTTCAGTTATGAAAGATTCTATATTGTATTAAGGCTCATCGAAAGCCCTTGTTAAGAGCTTCAAGATATTCTTAGGATTCAAAATCACGAAACACGTTAGAGGAACTTATTGGTAAACTACTAACATCTTCCAGCGACATCGAAAACCCCTTAGAAGTACGAGTATCTCACCTTTCGAATCACCCGACTTGATGCAGTTGAAACGAAAAGATCAACTTTCATATACAAGGGGTGGTTTCTACCCTAAGAATTGTTTCTAAGCCGATATAAAAAAAAATATGTGTCGATTATTGTTCCTAGTTATGGACATAAAAAAAGTTATTTTATTCTGAAAATTTTTTATTAAATAAAAGAAAATCAGTTGTCATTTTTCTTTTTACATGATTTTATAAAAATTCAGAAAAATATCAATTTTCAATGGATTTTTTAAATTCGAAGAGAAGTGCTGCTGAAAGTCATCGATTGCTTTTGGAAACTTAGGGGATTATACTCCATCAATTAAAACGCGTGAGTCCTGGATTCAAAAATTTAAAAGTGGCAATCTCTACACGGAGGACAAATAATGTCCAGGCCATTCGAAAAAGATCGAGGATCAGGAATTAGAGAAGTTACTCAGTGAAGGAGTAAATATTGGGAGTTGATCGTTCAACTATTCCCAGTGCATGTAAGATTCTGTAGAATCTTATATGCACTGGCAATAGTCCAAACCCAAGGAAATTGGACTTGCTACGAACTGAAGTCAAGAGACGTGGGAAGGATGAGATTGTTCACTTGTGAACAGCTACTCCAATGGCAAAATCGAAAAAGGGTTTCTGCATCATATTGTCACAGGCGATGAGAAGTGGATTTGCTATGATAACCCTAAACGTAGCAAATCGTGGATTAAGCCTCGCCCACCATCAACATCAACACAAAAACCGCCACAATACGAGCAGAAAAACGATAAAGTTATTCTTCTGCATGACAACGCTCGGCCCCAAGTTGCAAAACCTATCCAACCATACTTGGAAACGCTGAAATGGGAAGTTATAGACCACCCGCCGTATTCTCCAGACTTTATGTAATCTGATTACCACTTCTTCCGATCCATGATTCATGATCTGTTTAACCAACGATTCACTTCTTATGAAGATGCCAGAAAATGGGTCGCTTCGTGGATAGTTTAAAAAAAATAGTTGCGATGAACAAAATCTGCCCGCCTAGCGGGCACATTCTCACCGCGTGTTAAGCGCGCGGCTCGCAAGTTTGACCACGCCCAGGGTGCGCGACTGTTCGTTCTCGCGCTCCGCTCTCGGTCTATGTATGTTTCCCACACATGTGCATAGATTTTTTAAAACTAAAGGTCAAAACAGCGACAACAGTAATTTGGTGATTGTGAATTCTCTTTTGTTAAAACTCCTTCATCTTTAACGAACACATTCTTATCACGTATCTCGTGTTTCGCACTCGAGTTTGTTCCTCCAATTGTATATCATTTCCATAATGTATATTATTACAATTTATCACATGCATTGGCATTAAAGCACACGTAGTTCCATTGTCTCGTTTATAAAAAGCACATTCTTGAAAAAAAACTTTTGTTATTAAACATTTTACTGCAACTTCTGTCGTTTTTTAAAAAACTGAACTTGCGCATTTCCAATTTTATGTTTACACTTTAAAAGTTAAACATGCAGTCTACACAGCAGACTGACTGTTTATTAACTTCTAAATTATTTCACTAAGCTCAGTGACCCAGAGTTCGTCAATTGAATTTTCTACCAAAATTTAACCAGTTGTTATGATAACCTTGTAGTGCATTCAAAATCAACATCTTTCTTCTCTAGACTTTTTTTTCAAATCGTGCGTTGTTTAGCTTAAAATTTTCGTGTTTTTTTGGAATTTTGCAAATTCTATTACTCTGGTAATTTTTGGGTTTGTGAAAAAAGTCATAATGATATAAATTGTTCGTTTTTTTGAATACTATGAATATTTGTAAATAGAATTTTTTAATTTCGAAAAAATTCAAAATGCGCTCACTTTTTGAATTTTTATCCAAAATGGCTGGCTAATGAACTTGACCTTTAGTTCAAGACACAAAAAGTGTGTAACGAAGGCCAATATAACAGAATAAATGGTTTAGAATTTCTCGTTTTTACAGACAGACATACATACATACCGGTTTAAAGTTTGGGTTCACTTAGAAAAATCTTTTTTTTTTGTATTTATCGCTTTAATTATACTAGAGCTAAAAAATGTCTCTTTAAAAGGTTGATGGTTTTCGAAATTCCATTTAAAATAGGCCCAGGGTGAAGCAAATGTGTCTAGTTTTTAAGTAGATATTGCAAAATAGTGTAAATTTCAATGTTTTCGTAAATTTTCAATAACTTCCGAAATAGTCAACATTTTTCAATGTTCTTGGGCTCATTTTGAAGTTTGTTTTCACCGTATCACAACAGCTTACGAGTATTAATTGTAAAATGTTTTTTCGAATTAAAAGAACTTGTATTTGTAACAAAAAAGTTGGAAAAATTGAAATATTATTTTTAGTAACCTAAACATTTTTGTAAAATATATGAAACATATAATCATGAATTTTCTATGTAATTTCCTCAAAATATATATTTATTTAAATTTTATTCTGATTTTCCTATAGATATCTACTTAAAAACTAGACAAACAGGCTTCACCCTGTGCTTATTTTAGATAAAATCTCAAAAACAATCAAGCTTTTAAAGAGACATTTTTTTAGCTCGGGTATAATTAAAGAGATAAATACAAAAAAAACGATTTTTCTAATTGAACCCAAACTTTTGACCGGCAGTGTACATGCACACACACTGCCAGACACATTTGTAAAAATATATTTTTCGGATTCTGGGGGCCTCAAAACGTGGAAATTTAACAAAAACTGGGGGAGGGGGGGGGGGTTCAAATTTTACACACAAAAAAAAACATCGGATGAGAATGTAAAAATCCCTCAAAACTAATGCACGTTCCAATAGTGTGTGATAATGAATTTTCAATATAAAGCGCTTTGTAAAAGTGAGAATGAAATACAGAAGTAAAGGCTAAAATGATATTTAAAGTAACTTGTTGGAGCAGTACTGAAAATAATTATGTAAGTAAATACATAGTCATGTCTGTTATTTAAAAATAAGAGTAAATTCGCTACTTAGCGATGTGGATTAACCTATAAATCAGTCTACACTAAAAGAAATGAATTGCTGATACAGTTATATTGCGGGTTAGACAAGCAATCTGTATGGCTAGAATATACATTCCAACGGCTGACCTAACGCGCAATATGATTGTACCAGCAATTCAGTTCTTTTAGTGTAATTCGTCTCTCACAACTAGTCCGTCGAGCAAAAATGACTCTGATTTACATTTAGAAAAAGAATTTTTGAATGTAATTTTCAACACTTATAAAAAAGTTTTGAATTACGATAAGGCTGATTTTAAGAGTGTATAGAGAGAAAAGAAGTATTTTGTAGTCAGATTTCATTTCAGTATGGAATTAATAAAACATTACAACAACCTATAGATTTAAGTTTGAACGCGATTTCATCCAAACATGTACAAGAGATTGTTTTAAAATATGTAAAAACGGAAAAAAATACAAAATTATTTGCGTTATCTCCAGAACTAAATGGAAGGTAAATAAAGGAAAAAGTCATATATGCTTTAACATTTAAAGAATGGAAACATGAGGGATTAGGAAAATTCAATTCAAAGAAGATAACGCTATTACTAAGAAAGCTAAAAAGCAAGAACGAAAATGGCAGTTAGAAGCCTTCAACCTGACATATTAATCATTAAATTGTAGAAAAATATATTTTTTCATATATTTGTCGTTAAAGAAATGAAGCCACTCTGTAGGAATGCAGTGATTTACTCAACAAATTGTAACTTTAAGACAAATTAAGATAACGTAACTTAAAAAACGGCAAATTGAAGGATAATAATACAGTTTTAAGAAAAAAATATTCCAATTTGTTTATGAAAAATGAAATGCTTGAGTTTTGACAGGCAAAAAATGCAATAAAGCATGTGTTAGGCATTGCTATTCACACACATTATTATCAAAAAAACATTTCTATATGTAGCTGAACAAAAATATTTTAGCTTATTTATGGCTATTCTATTAGTATCCACACATTCTATTATAAAAAAACGAGTTAAAAGCACAAAAAAATGCGACTGCTGCAAGTTTGGTATACGCCGTCTGCAAAGGTGGGTATTTCGTGTCCACTCCGGATTTGACCTGTTCACCGCAACTCTTCAGAAGGGACTGATAAGGACCGCCAAATTTGGGAATTGGTTTCATAAATTTGTTTAGGCGGAGGTAGCAGCGTCCCGCTTTCCCCATTTGGAAAATTATTAACTGAAACCGTTTTGGCCCGGACTTGAAATACCCACCTTTACAGACGAAGGGTTAAGCAAAAAAGTCACTATTTGAACAAAAAATTCTATTTCTATAAAAATAGAGCGATTTTGATAACAAAAAGACAAATTTCAACAAAATAGTTTCCAAGACCAAAAAACATTGTCAATAAAACAAAATTTTAGGCTCAGAAGAAATGATAAAATTGTACGTTTGTAAAACGAAATACTTAATTTTATATGTACTTTTTTGATTGATTTTCTACATCTAATTTCATTAAAGTTCCACATGCATTTAGTTAATGATATTTACATGTATGGCCGTTTCCCAAGTTTATAAAATCTTTGTAAAGTTTTGGGAGTTCAAAGCAAATCTCACGATATATTACGCATTTATGCGCGAACCCTGAGTCCTATCATGCTGTATATTAAATGCGTTTTCTTATATACTAATTGTTCCAATTAATATATTAATTGCGCCGTTTATATTTTTTTACAGGGTTAGGGTATTCGAGAACTCCTGGTAGCGATAGACCTTATGCAGACATTACACCTGCTCCTGTTAGGCATACTCCTCCTGCCAGGCATACTGCTCCTGCCAGGCCTGAATTCCAGCTTGTAACGGATCCAAATGTGCGTCTTCCTCTACAGTTTTTTCTTTTATCAAAAGAACCAGAAGGTAACTTTTACCACATCCTCGAACATAAACCTTTGATAGAAACAGAGGACAGTGAATTCATTATTGGAATAGTCGAATTAAATATGCCGCACGCTTATCGTGGAATATATAATCAAGAGCATAGGCGGATTAAAGCTAATAGATATAACACATCTCAAATATATTACATGGACCGAGAAGATCTGAGGTTATACCCTGCAGGTCAATTAATTCCACGGCCGATTCTTAACCATCTTGCACGTCTCATACGCATACATGGTACTTTTCCATACTGAATTTATCAAATTAATTTTAAAAAATATGTACATAATAAAATTTCAAAAGTCTTAGTTTTTGAAAGAGGTTATTTTTCAAGAAAATATGGGAGTAATTTCTTTTAAATAACATTAATCAACCAAGAACAGTTGCATATTTTAGAAAATAGTTTAAGTTTCAAGCCAAAAAAATGAATCTTTTATGAAACAGTTGAATTTGCAACCAAGAAATATGATAGACCATCTTTACAGTTCCATATTTGTGGTTAAGACGGAGCAGATGAATTAAAAATCATTACTTTTCTACAAACTTGAAGTATCCGTCTAACCCATCATGAAATCCATGGGAAAAATGTACTGTAATTTTAACTTTAGTAAAATAATAAATAAACTTTAATAAAATAATTACTAAATTTAAAGAGCGATTTGAAAAACGTATGGGGTAAAATCAGGTAAGACTACCTTTTTAAATTTAAAGCTCTGGATAATTGAAGTAATTTTTTGTTTAATTCTTATTTTAATTCCTTATTACGATATCCTGAATATTTAAAATAATTTTGTCAGGATATTTTTCTGCATGCTTATATAATACGAAAAAAAAATATTTTAAAAAAGAATACTGATAACACTGTAAATAACTTCTCATGTGCATCGTAATTTTATATGCTATACAAAAAGGTATATGTTTAAAGAAATTAGTTAAATAATTCGTTTTTTTGCGGAATCGAATAATTTGAATGTCGAAAAATGCAAAAAAATTCACTTATTTTATATTCGGTTTTCAGTTTCTTTTCAAGCATAAATACACACTTTTTAAATTATATATTGTTCATTTTATCACACTAAAAAATCAAGAAGCTACAAAAAAACGGTTTTTCGATCATACAATCATATTTTGGGGATGTATGAGAAGTTTTGCACTTTCCACTAGACCTACAATCTCTATTACGTTTTATGAAAAGTATAATTTTCCATTTTAAAACAGTATTATTTTGAAGAAAACCAAACAACGCTAAAAAAACAGATTATGAATTAAAAAGATAAACACATTAGAGGTATTGCGGAGCGGAATTGAATTACATGAAAGATTTATTTGACAATGTCATAAGAAAAAATACCGGCACAATTACTGTTTTCTCAAATTATCTAAACGCGCCGAAAATAATTGGTCTACGCTCACCGAATTTATAAGTGAACATAGCCATCCTCTCCAGATGGCCTGGTCAGACCGAAAATATTCATGTTGCATTTTTCTCTAAGAAATTAAGTTATCAATTTTTTTAACTGTACTTTAATGTTCTTAATTTTCTGCAGTATTAAAAAAAATATTTCATTTAAAACTCATGCACCATCTTCATTCTTTGTTCTGTTTTTTGGGCAATGTTATAAATGCAGAACCTAATTCTATTTAAAACTATTCAAAAATTAATTTGATGAGGGTTAGGTACCTCGGCCATTTGATTGCCTCTTCTATTAATATCTTCTGAATACTTTGTGTACATTGTTGGAAACTTAATAAAGATCTATTATTATATTCAAAACCTTTACTCGGATGTAACCCGGTTATACATCATAGCCACGAACTAAGTCAAGTGCCTTTTGAGATTTGGATGTTATAAGTTAATTTAATACTATGCTTGAAAGCTCTTGCGATGATGTTGTATGTGTACACAATTACGAGCTGCCGCGAGCATTGTAGCTGACAACAGTCACCTCTGAATGCTTTCTTAGAGCTACCATCTACAATGGGATGAATAGATGCATGATTTACATTCCTCCATATGGACTTTACTTTAGGCCTAAACTCGCTAAACTTGTGGATCTTGGTTGTATAGGTTGACTGCAAATTTCGATTAAGTGGACAAGCAATGTCGATGATGTAGACTCTTCCACCTTTTTTTTCTCGCATCACGATATCAGGTCGATTGGCCTGGATATAATGATCCGTTTGGATAGTAACATCCCAATATAAGATGTCATCTTCGCTTTCTAAAACGGACATTGGAATGTATCTATAGAAGGGCACCCATTCTTTTAAGAGTCCTAGGTTTAGGGCAAGTTGTTGATGTACAATCCCTGATACATCATTATGTCTGTGCGTATATTCTCTCTGAACCATTACGCGACAGCGATCAATAATGTGCTCGATGGAATCCTTCCATCTCTGGATATAGAAGCCCCTTTCTTAGCCAAATATTGGATGCCTCACTGTCCACTTCATGCTGATCTAACGTTTTGGGGTGCTCGCCGTGGATAACTTTCTGCCTCTATTGAATTTCTAATTCCTCTATGGATTCTGCCCTGGTATTCAAAGCTCCATCTGAAGACAAATTTAAGGGCATGTAGTTAAGAACTGCTTTACAGATGATGCTGTAAAACGCAACATTTCGTTTGCTGTTAAAATAGTCTCGCAACTCACAATTGGATAAAAACGCTGCAGCACGTTTATCTGACGAAAGATAACATATTTATCTTACGAAAGATACAATTTATTTTACGTAAATATTTATTTAACATATGCGATATGCCAAACGGCTGCGTCTAGTTTCAAAAGCAAAAACAATCACTATAAACTAACCAAAGTTCAGCCTATGTATTATGTAAGTGTAGCTGAATAATTTTTTGGTTGAAATCATTTAAACAATGTGAGACGATTTAAAACATGAATACCGCGAGGATTTCTGAATTTATAAAGAACATTTTTTCAGTGAACCTAAACGCGGACGATTGACATATCACATATCAAATAAATATTTGCGACATAGAAATTTTATCTTTCGTCAGATAAATCTTATCTTTCGTCGGATAAATTCTACCTTTCGTCAGATAAACGTGCTGCAGCATTTTTATCTAATTTAATGATAAATTTTATTCCTGAGGTTTACTGTTTAAAAAAAACTATCCCTTTTATGAAACGCTCTTGACATACTAGAGCACGTGTTTTAATATTTTTCCACCTATTTAAAATTACCTGTTCAACTAATTCAAGGGTATGTACTTGGAAACATTGCAACAATATCGAAGAAAACCTAACATAGACATCCGGAACCGTTTTTTGAATCCCAGCTATTTTTAATATTGTATTTTGAAGTTGTGATAAAGTCTTTACAAATTAAATTGAAGTTTTGTTCTAGAAATTTAGTACGAGTGTTAATAGTGGAAATAGTTTTTTTCAGTCTTCCGAAAACCATAAAATCTGGCAAGAACTGTGTTTTCGGTAATATTATCAGCCCATATTATATCTTTTCCTAAAATTCCTTTCTTTTTCCAAATGTCGAGCATCTTAAAAGTGTGTCTTTTTAATTTTTAAAAGGATTTTCGTTTATTATATCTAAATTAACGTGATTCGAAAGAAAATCCTCCATATTCCTAACATAATCTGATGTTTTAATACAAACAGTAATATTGCCTTTATCAGCATTCATGCAAATTATATTGGGGTTGTTTTTAAGAAAACTTTTCGTTATCATGAAACATTTTCTGTATACTTGATTCGACATCTTTCACTATTTTCATCATTTTTTTTACCTACTTTTTATGACATGGATACTAAAACATTTACCTAATCTAAAAATATCTGTATCTGAATCAGGAATTTGAATATCTGTCAAATTTACAAACCAATGATCCTTATCTCCTTCTTCAAAGATCCTGTGCAAATTTAGATTTTGCCCTTGAACAATATTTTACTGATCAATCAAAACAGAAAGTTTTTTTGCATGTTATTTATCATTGTTTACAAATTTTTGAGTAAGGAATACCTGATGTTTCAAAAGATCAATAATTTCATCGTGTTGTAAACATATTTATAATTCACTTCTGATTCTGGAAATATTTTACTTGAAAAAATGTTAATGATTTGAAACATTGTTGATTAGTAAATTTTGTAGTGAGAGTTTAAAATTGTCCAAAGTATGTTCAAATTTTATATTACAAAAATAACTGTGAACTGCAAAATCTAGGAATTTGTTATGAACAAAAAAATTGTTATAGGTAAAACATAATTTCTACTATAATCAATTCAATTTTTTCTCGAAAATACTGCCTTTTAATTGTTAATTGATATCACACCATAATATAAACCTTCGAAAGGCCTCAGGGCCATGTGTAACATGGATCTGATTAAAAAATATAATGTTAAACAAAGGGGGCAAGGGTAGAAATGACCTCCAATCCGAGTCAGCTAAATAAAAATGTAAGAAATTTTAATTAAATTGAAATCGGCTTAAAGAACGCTTGTAGATTAACCTCTAAGGTTTGACATGTAACTACACTAAACTCTAGCTTCCAGTCAAGTGTCAGGGGTTGCCTTCAAAGGGCGTTGCACTGATTTCAGGAAGATAGAAACGAAAACATTGAGAAACTGCGTGAATCAGCAGTTCTAGGAAGGCCGCGAACAGAGTGACTGAAAGCGAAAGTATGGTGTACATTGTAAACAAATTTTTTTGTTTAAAATTATATTTTTTCTTAAAAGTTGATTTTTTTTGTTAAAAGTGTATTGTCGTAGAAATTTATATTATTTGGTATCAAATTAACCTTCTTGGTCAAAAATCATTTTTCAATAAAAAGTCCAGCACTTGTTAGAATTCTTTCGTTAAAAAGTAATTTTTGTGTTGGAAGATTTATCATTTTAGATGAAAATTTATCTGTTTGGTTGAGAATTAAACTTTTTTCTTCTCAAGTGGTTTTTTTAGATATAAAATAATTTCTTAACCCGTTTTTTGCACTTACGTTCAAAATTGATATTTCTAATTAAATTTCGATGTTTTTTAGTTGAAAATTAATGTATCTTAATGAAATATAGTAGATATACAAGGGCGTATCTATATCAATTATTATTAGTGCGTGTCTGTATGTGTGTATTCGAGTGAGGCAGGCTTCTCGAATGTTCTGATGACGTCACAAGCTTCGAGAACATTCCGATGACGTCGCGATTGCGCAATTGTGTGACTCTCAAATATACGAAAAACAAGTTGCAAGGTTATCACGTGCATGTGTCAAAGTTAAATGAGAAAAACAAGCATGATTTATTGCTTCCTTCGAGATAAGACGTTCGTTAAGGCCGAAGAAGATGCAGGTGTATAGGTGAAATTTTATATTGGGATTTGTGCCAGGCATTCTGTTTTGACTATTTATTTGATTTATTGTTTCCTGATAGATGATACTTTCAACTAAAAATGCCTGCCTTTATTTGTTTAGTGCGTGAAAGTGTATAGAAAATTCTAGGAAAATTTGAAGACGTCATAGAATAATATTGCGCAATTGTGTGAAGGTAGAATTTGCGAGAGTTAATCGAAGGTAAGAAAGGTATTTAAAATCATTCCTTATGGTGAGTCAAATGTTCTGGGATCCTTGTTGCTTTATTCTGGTATCAAGTAGCGAGTGAATGAGGACTAGAGACAACAGCCACACACGTTTAAGTTCACAGAAGCATTCATGCATCGGCTGTCTGAGCCCTCTGAGGCTGTACACATTTCATTCTCCTATGCTATCGTTCTGTAGAGAGATCACTTCTTTTGCAGCTCGCAATCGTTCGCTTTCGTATTCATTCCTTAACCATATGCTAGGTCCGTCAACCTCTGGACGAGGTATATATAACCAGATACTAAAAACAATTTCGAGACTCAAGAGAAAGATTATAAACATCATGAATTTAAATCTACACCTTTCATGGACGTTTAATAGCTTAACAAATAAATATCAAGAGTACATTTCCAGGCGTTTATCGCTCCTTATGTCATGCAACGATATTCGACCTGAAGTCGCATGCCTTATTTATACACAGATATATGCTCGCTTTTCAGCTCTCATTTAGAAAGGTAATTTTTGTACCTATTATTCATTGAAGATTTAAAATTGAATTTAAAAAATGCAAAAAATTAATGTAATAAAATATTTTAAAATGTTTTCAATCATCCACTAAGGCTACTCTATAATATAGGCTATAGAAAATCAAAGATGATTCAATTCAGCGTTAAGACTTTTTTCTATATTGCTGAATTTTTTAGAACAAATTACGTCATTATCAAATTTTACTACGAATTTTCTGAAAAGAATTGTACGTAAACAACTTCAAGGTTACTGTAAATGATGCATTACATTTTTCACGCTGAAAAAACGTTATATTTAAAACGTGTATAGACGTGTCGATTATAATTTAGAACATTGTAGAATATTTCGACAAAGAGAGGATTGCGATCGAGCAATTTAAAAAATAACAACAGATTCTGAACAGGTCCGAGTACATGCAGTTGATCACTGTAACAGATTTAGAATTTTATATTGATATAGGTAGGATGTCAAATCAGCCATTTGAGATGTAGAAAATACAATTTAAAAAAGCTTGCTAGAATTTATAAAATAAATTAGCTCTATAAATATTAGAGTTGACTAAGAAACGTTGAAATCATCTTTCGTACAATAGAGTAATATGTTAAAAAAAATTCAATTCACTTACTTCAATCATTTAAATAAAGCATCATGAATAACAAAAATAAATTCAGCAGCATTAAAATTTAATTCAAGGAAACTGTGAATCAAAAATTGAAAAAAATGATACAGTGGTCACGTGAACATCTACTTTCTGGAAATTTTAAATCCAAATTTAGTGCAATAGAAATTAAAAAATACAAAAATTAATATAGTTTATAGAAATCGAGGATGGTATATTGCTTTCTGGGTAACTAATTTAATTTAGAGATCATAAAAGCCAGTCCATAGAAACCTACGTTACCGATATTCTACATATGTAGTGTTTCATGCTACGTTTTCAGAATGTTCGAAAACTAATGACATCATCATCAAATTTTACTGTGCAATTTTTCGTAAACAACTTAAAGGTTATTGTGAATGACGCATTGCATTTTTCAATGTTAAAAATAGTATCCGCACGTATCGATTATAACCTAGAACCTTCTAGAACAATGAGACAAAGAGGGAGATATATTATTCGATAAAGATGGTAAATGATATGAAGCATGTATAGTTTAGGGAGAAAGAGAGATAGAGATGAAGGTATATGTATTAAAAAATTGTTTCAAATAAAAACATAATTTTCTAAAATTTGCAAGACGATAGAAGTGTTTGCGATTGAGCGACTCGAAACCAGTTACAAATCTCACAGCATGCCTCATCAAAATGAATTACATCATATAAAAAGTTTTGCATGAATCTTGAATAATGCCAACAGATTCTTAAGAGATGCTTTTAAAAACAGTGGGTTAATGTAACAGATTTAGAATTAATACCAGGTAGACTCGCAGTATTGAATCAACTATTTTGAGATGAGAAACGTATAATTTGAAAGCTCTTGTTAGAATTTACGTACTTGCAATAAAGTATCATGAATGATAGGAATAACTTCAGCCATATTAAAATTTGGTGTAAGGAAACTGTGAATCAAACATAGGAAAAAATGATACAGTGATGGCATGAACATCTACTTTCCAAAAACTTTTGAATAAAAATACAGTGATATAAGAAAATTAAAAAATATGAAAATAATATAGTTTATAAAAATAGAGGATAATTTATTGCTTTCTAGCTAGCTAATTAAATTCAGGGACCATAGAAATCTACCTAACCGATATTATATAGATGCAGTGGTTTATGCTATGTTTCCAGAATATTCTCAATTACGTCATCCAATTCCTACTACGTAATTTTTTCGAAAACAATTTCAAGGAAATTTTTAATGTTGCATTACTTTTTTGCGTTTCTCAATATTATATACCACACATGTCGATTATAACTTAGAACCTCACAGAAAAACGCTGGTGTTAAATTTGTTGCAGCTCAAATTTCATTGGGCTCCCAATGATCATTTGAGAGAGTTTTCAAGTCTCAAATGTATTCCTCTGAACGTAGATGCCCATGTGGGCATCTAGGGGAAAGTATCATTTTGAGACTGAATTTTGGCTCATGCAGAGTTGTGGAGTTCGGAACCACGCTGTCAGCCACCTGAATACCTGCCAAAGCCACTATTCGCTTTGCGATATTAGCCTAAATAATTGTTAATAAGGAAACCAATTGAAACAATATTTACCTAATTTCCAAATTTCTTTCATTTAATAGGGCGTACCAGTCACTTAAAATAAAATTATAACTTCCTAATGCAACTTCCAAAACTTAGGTTAGTCATGCCCGTCGACATTTAAACTAAAGCCGGGATGTATAGAAAAAGTCATGACCGTCCACATATACAATAAGGTATTTTCACTCCAATCACTAGCTCACTTCACTTCGTTGAATACTAAGGGGATAACAATTGACCAAATGCATGGGAATCGGTTCATTTTTGCTCTATTTTTCTAATATCTTCGTAGAAAGTAATTTTTTTTGTATAAGTGCAATTGAAAAATAGTTGCAGAATATAATAGTGATAATATTTGAATAATTCTAAAACAAAATTTCAGATTGTTTTTTTCGATTGAGACGTGACAAAACGACGCTTGAAGTAAAAAAAAAAAGAAAGAAAGCATAACTACAATGCAGTCGTGATAATTTATGTATTTATAGGTTATATAATTATATGAATTCCCAGAAAAATACATACAAAATATTAAAAACTTATAAATAATTATTTTCAATCTGAGGGGGAAAATGGATCAAAACTTTATTTCTGTAATATATTTGTAATTAATCATCATTACTATTACTTTATTATTTCATTAAATAGTAATTAAAAAATAAAAACTATTTTTTAACTACACTTATATAGAAAAAATTACCTTTTACGAAGATGTTAGCAAAACAGGGCAAAAATTAACTGAATCCCATACATTTGATCCCTTATTTTCCCCTCAGCAAGCTACGAAGTGAAGTTAGCTGTTTATTGAAGTGAAAATACCTAATAGGCTTTTATCTTATCCGTTTGAATGTTCCCGCCGCTATATATGAAACATTGCAATGTTTCACGAAACTCCCAATGTTTCATGAAACTTTTCATCAGGCTAAAGTTTCATGCAAATTTACATCCCTACTCATCGCGAAAAACAAATTTTTGTTTTTATTATACAATTGTATTTACCTTATCTTTCATGTATGGCACTAGCCACTGCAATATTAGATATCTAAGATACCTTTAAACTTCCGCAGAAAATCTAGTGGAAATTTGTTTGAACGACCAGGCATCCATTTCGATGCAGACGGTCACGACTTAGTTTGTACATCCCGGCTTTGGTGGTTTGAATGTCATATAGTAGGTTTTGACTCACCCAACATTTAGATATTACATCACGCCAAGTACTATTTTTATTCCAAGACTATTTCGTCGCTGGTAAATAAGAAGAAATAAAAAATGAGGTAATTATTATTATAACTTACCAGCTTATTAACATCTGTTTCACTCAAATAACGACCGACCAAATGATCTTGACAGGTGACTTACAGTTTGTAGACGACACTTCACGTTGCACTGGATGAGAAAAAAACAGTGTCTAAATTATGCTTTTCCCCTAGATTCTCCGAATGAACCTGTGTGGTTCAAATTTGTTGCAACTCTATTGAACTCCGATTTTGGTGTACATTCGAGGGTCGGCGATTTTCTGTGCTTCTAGAGAATTGCAAGAAAGAGAGGATATAAATAAATAAAGATGGTTAATCATTTGCAGCAGGTATGCTATGTATTAAAAAATGTTTTAATTTAAAAATAAGTGATCCCTTTGCATACAGTGGATCACTGAAACAGATTTAGAATTTTATATTGATATAGCTTTGATAATTTACTTAATGCAAACATTAAAATAAAGCAGCATAAATAACAAAAATAAATTTAGCAGTATTAAAATTTAATACAAGGAAACTTTGAATTAAACATTGAAAGTGAAGTATTGAACATGTATATTTAAATGCACTATTATGTATAACAGCTGAAAATCTTTGTTTTTCTTAAAACCAACCGTTTGTTTTAAATCGTAGTCAAGTAACCCCATTTAAAGGGGCCAGTATTTCAAGTTAACAGAAGAATGAATATATAGTTCATTCAACTATTTCAAATTAGCAAACCTAACTTTCTTTCACTAAAACGAAAACATGGGTTAACGAGTATTATCATAGAGTGCGCCACAATCAGATACACTGATTTTGCTTCTAGTTGTAAATAGTGGATGATGATGAGGAGAAGGAGGAGGAGAAGGATACGACAATATTACAGTTCAGCAGTTACTGAAAATATTAGATTTATATGTAAAAAAAAAGGAGCACATTGTCTTCCAAACAACACCAAAAACTAAAGGAACTGTAGGTAGTAATGCCTTGTTCCTAACTACTGAGTGTACCTCCCCTGTCGGTGCTGCATTGTGCGCTGAGCTGGATAAATCACCATCCGCATATATCGACTTCATTTAAGTCTTAAATCAATATTTAATTTAATAATGCTATTCGTGAAGTGTCAATGATATTAAAGCATACTGTTCTGTAACAGTTGCAAATAATTATTTTTTTCTTACAAGCAACATTTAATTTTTGTTAAATAAATCCAGTTAAACAGCTGATGATTTCTGATTACCAAAATCATGAATATACTTTTGATTTTACTATGTCAACTTAGGAAATGAAAACTTAGTTTGATTAAGACGAGGTATTTGGTTAATGAAGATTATGATGTAGTACACCACTACCAGGTACGCTGCATTTCATATAGTTGTAACCACGCTTCACATGTTAAATCTTGATGTCTCCTAAATCGAGGTAAGTAAACTATCAAAAATGAATGTGGAAGAACGAGAAAGAATAGAGGAGGAGGAGGATGAAGAGAAGGAGAAGAATTAAGTAATAATGTAGTTAAGACAAGACTGGATTGTATGTTTTGTAGCATCTGAATGTGCAAATAAAAGAAGCTCAACATCTTTAAAATAGCAAAAAAAAACTTAAAGAAACTGTACATTTTGAAAATTATGTTTATTTAATGTATTTCGTTACAATAAACGTATAAAAATTATATGTGAAAGTTTAAAACTTATTGCTTACTTTGTACCGTGTTGGTTCCATTCCATCAATGTTAAAAAATATTAATAACAAGCAATCTTTAATAAATAATCTCAAAATGTTAATTACATTTAACTGGTTTCTAAACTAAAAGAATTATTCAATAATACCAACTTCCCGCATTTCATTAACAATTGAAAAAATGTCGTGTACATTCTTTACGTTTCCAGCTAGTTGATCTGGTAAAAGAAAACGCAATCGATCCACAAACTTATTGGGATCTTCCCAGTCATCTAACGTTTTAGATTCTGCTTTTGCTTTCATTTTATATTCTAAGCAAAGGTCACTTTCAGCATCATGTTCTTCCTCGTCATCATTTTCCTCCTCGTCATCATCATCATTATCTTCCTCATCATAGTCATTATCATGCTCATTAACATCCTCATCATCAGCATCATTTTTTATTCCATATGAAGGACTGTCATATTGACTAAACTCTTCTTCTGGTTCTACTTTTTGCTTCTTCACAAGTGGTTCCACTTCATTTTTAGACTTATGAGTGATGCATGATAGATTCCTCAGTTGAAAGAATTGTAGTTTCCATGCTTCCTGAATAGCTTGTTCCTGGACCAGTTTGAAAAACTTATGCTTTCGAGGAATTGCTTTCCTCTCCTTATAAGTCCGACTGTCAGATTCTTGGATTGTTCTTAAACTTCGAGTTACCTTTAAAATTTGGTGAAAATCTCTTTCATCCTGCTTATAATTTTTGGCTGAGCAAGAATATTTCTCATGTCTTTTTAAATTATCAACTCTCAAGCCAAGAATCATTAGCAGGATGAAAGAGATTTTCACAAAATTTCAAAGGTAACTCGAAGTTTAAGACCAATACAAGAATCTGACAGTCGGACTGATAAGGAGAGGAAAGCAATTCCTCGAAAGCATAAGATTTTCAAACTGGACCAGAAGCAAGCTATTCAGGCAGCATGAAAACCACAATTCTGTCAATTGAGGAATCTATAATGCATCACTCATAAGTCTAAAAATGAAGTGGAACCACTTGTGAAGAAGCAAAAAGTAGAGCCAGAAGAAGAATTTGGTCAATATGACAGTTCTTGATACGTAATGAAAAATGATGCTGACGATGAGGATGTTAATAAGCATGATAATGACTATGATGAGAAAGATATTGATGATGATGATTAGGAGAAGGAAGATGATGACGAGGAGTAAGATGATGCTAAAAGTGACCTTTCCTTAGAATATAAAATGAAAGCAAAAGCAGAATCTAAAATGTTAGATGACTGGGAAGATCGTAATTAGTTTGTGGATCGATTGCGTTTTCATTTACTAGAGCAACTAGCTGGAAACGTAAATAATGTACACGAAATTATTTCAATTGTTAATGAAATGCGGGAGGTTGCTATTATTGAATAAGTCTTTTAGTTTAGAAAACAGTTGAATGTAATTAACATTTTGAGATTATTTATTCAAGATTCCTTGTCATTAATATTTTTTAACATTGATGGAATGGAACCAACACTGTAAAAAGTGAGCAATAAGTTTTAAAATTTTATATATAATTTTTATAAGTTTATTGTAACGAAATAAGTTAAATGAACTTAATTTTAAAAATGTATGTATATTTATTGATTCCCTCGCCTGAATTAATTGTCGTTTAGGAAATCAGCTTATAAAACAGAAGATTTAGTATAAGTTATCATTCCATGTAATATTTTCAGAACCTATTTATCTTAAATAAATCATTATCATATCTTCCTCAACCCCTTATATTATTTTCTAATTCTTTTACACGTATTTTAAGAGCTTATTTAACATGATTTAGTACAGTTCAAGATTCAAAAGTAGAATAAGCGTGGTTAAAACTATAAGAAAAGCAGCAAATCTGATTCTGGCGCTCTCTATGATAATCTCTGTAAAACAAAGATCTCTCGTTAGTTAAACTAAATTTTCGTTTACTAAATTGACATAGTTGAGACCAAAGTATGTTCATGATTCTATTAATAAGAAATCCTTATCTATTGAACTGGATTCATCAAGCTCATCGCAGAGTGCAGTACAAAAAATGGAGATACACTTAGTAAGCATAAACAAGGTGTTACCTATAGTTTCTTTAAGTTTTTTTTTTGTTATTTTAAAGATGTTCAGCTTCTTTTATTTGCACATTCAAATGCTACATAACATACAATCCAGTCTTGTCTTAACTACATTATTACTTAATTCTTTTCCTTCTTCTCCTCCTCCTCCTCCTCCTCTATTCTTTCTCATTCTTCCACATACATTTTTGATAGTTTACTTACAGGGTTTGTCTGGAAAGTAATAGGACTGATTTTCTTCCGCCGCGACTGTACTTCGGAGCGTGCGCACACCGACTGGATTTGGTAGAGGGCGTTCCCAGCTAAAGAACGAGCGACTGGTCAGTTGTCTCCGAGCACTTGGAGAGTCAGGACAGGCATTTTCACGGGACGTGTTTCTGTGAGTGGTGCAACCCGAAAATGCAGCGTTCGTTAGAGCAGAGGTACGCGATTAAATTCTGTGTGAAACTCGGTAAATCTGCGACAGAGACGTTTGATATGATCAAGCAGGCTTACCCACATGTTGCTTTAGCAAGAAGTGATGTGTTTCGGTGGCACCAGGCCTTTTTGGAGGGCCGGGAAGAGGTCGCCGATGAAGACCGTGCTAGAAGATCTTCGACTTCGACAAACACCGACAATGTGACTCGTGTGCGATGAGTTTTGAACTCAGACCGTCAACTAAGTATTCGTTTAATTGCCCAGACGTTCGTATAATTGCCCAGCCCATTCGTTTAATTGTCGGGCCCGACAAGACATCGCAGCCGACTGGAAGTTGCACCACGACAACGCCCCGGCTCACACCGCCTTTCTTGTGAACAGCTACCTGACCAAGGCCGGCATCCCAACGCTTCCGTGACGCCTTCAATGCTTAGAAATCGCGCTGACAGCGCTGCATCGACGCAGAAGGAGCCTATTTTGAAAGTTTTTAAAGAATTGTAACGAATGGCTCAATAAATTTTTTTAAATCGACTCAGTCCTATTACTTTCCGGACAAACCCTGTACCTTGATTTAGGAGAAATCAAGATTTAACATTTGAAACGTGGTTACAACTATAAGAAAAGCAGCGTCCCTGAAAGTGGTGCACTGAATCATAATCTTCATTAAGCAAAGACCTCTTTTTAGTGAAAATAAGTTTTCATTTACTAAGTTCACATAGTTGAATCAAAAGTATATTCATGATTTTGGTAATCAGAAATCATCAGCTGTTTAACTGGATTTATTTAACAAAAATTAAATGTTGCTTGACGAATAGCATTATTAAATTAAATATTGATTTAAGACTTAAATGAAGTCGATATATGCGGATGGTGATTTATCCAGCTCAGCGCACAATGCAGCACCGAGAGGGGAGATACACTCAGTAGTTAGGAACAAGGCATTACTATCTACAGTTCCTTTAGTTTTTGGTGTTGTTTGGAAGACAATGTGCTCCTTTATTTTTACATATAAATCTAATATTTTCAGTAACTGCTGAACTGTAATATTGTCGTATCCTTCTCCTCCTCCTTCTCCTCATCATCATCCTCTATTTACAACTAGAAGCAAAATCAGTGTATCTGATTGTGGCGCACTCTATGATAATACTCGTTAACCCAGGTTTTCGTTTTAGTGAAAGAAAGTTAGGTTTGCTAATTTGAAATAGTTGAATCAACTATATATTCATTCTTCTGTTAACTTGAAATACTGGCCCCTTTAAATGGGGTTACTTGACTGCGATTTAAAACGAACGGTTGGTTTTACGAAAAAACAAAGTTTTCAGCTGTTATACATAATAGTGCATTTTAATATACGTGTTCAATACTTCACTTTCAATGTTTGATTCGAAGTTTCTTTGTATTAAATTTTAATACTGCTGTATTATGTGGAAGATGATTTCAACGTTTCTTAGTCAACTCTAATATTTAGAGAGCTGATTTATTTTATTTTCCTTATGTATTTTCTTCATCACAAATAGCTGATTTGACATCATAGCTATGTCAATATTAAATTCTAAATCTATTACATTATTCACTGTATGCAAAGGGATCTCTTGTTTTCGAATTAAAAAATTTCTTAATGCATAGCTATCTCTCTATCTCTCTCTTTCCATCTCTTTTTCTCCCTAAACTATACCTGTTGCATATGGTTTACCATCTTTATATATTTTATCCTCTCTTTGTTGCAATTCTCTAGAAGGTTCTAAGTTATAATCGACACGTGTGGTATATAATATTGAGAAACGCAAAAATGTAATGCAGCATTAAAAATAACCTTGAAGTTGTTTTCGAAAAAATTTCGTAGTAGGAATTGGATGACGTCATTAAGAATATTCTGGAAACATAGCATAAATATAGCATCTATATAACGTCGGTGAGGTGGATTTCTATGGTCTCTGAATTAAATTGGCTAGCTAGATATGATATATTATTGCAAGTACGTAAATTCTTACAAGAGCTTTCAAATTATACGTTCTTCATCTCAAAATAGTTGATTCAATACTGCGAGGCTACCTGGTATTAATTCTAAATCTGTTACATTAACCCACTGGTTTTAAAAGGATCTCTTAAGAATCTGTTGGCATTGTTCAAGATTCATGCAAACATTTTTATATGATGTGATTCATTTTGATGAGGCATGCTGTGAGATTTGTAACTAGCTTCGAGTCGCTCAATCACAAACCCATCTATCGTCTTGCAAATTTTAGAACCTTTCTCTCTCTCTTTCTCCCTAAAGTATACATACTTCATATCGTTTACCATCTTTATCTAATAATATATCTCCATCTTTGTCTAATTGTTCTAGAAGGTTCTAGGTTATAATCGATACGTGGGGATACTATTTTTAACATCGCAAAATGCAATGCGTTATTTACAATAACCTAGAAGTTGTTCACGAAAAATTGCACAGTAAAATTTGATGATGATGTCATTAGTTTTAGAAGATTCTGAAAACTTAGCATGAACCACTACATCTGTATAATATCGGTAAGGTAGGTTTACATAGACTGGCTTTTATGATTTCTAATTTAAATTAGTTACCCAGAAAGCAATATACCATCCTCCATGTCTGTAAAATATATATTAGTTTTTGTATTTTTTAATTTCTATTGCACTAAATTTGGATATAAAAGTTCCAGAAAGTAGATGTTCACGTGACCACTGTATCATTTTTTTCAATTTTTAAATCACAGTTTCCTTGCATTAAATTTTAATACTGCTAAATTTATTTTTGTTATTCATGATGCTTTATTTAAATGATTGAAGTATGTAAATTGAATCTTTTTTAGCAGATTACTCTATTATGCGAAAGATGATTTCAACGTTTCTTAGTCAACTCTAATATTTATACAGCTGATTTATTTTATAAATTCTAGCAAGCGTTTTTAAATTGTATTTTCTACATCTCAAATGGCTGATTTGACATCCTACCTATATTAATATAAAATTCTAAATCTGTTACAGTGATCAACTGCATGTACTCGGATCTCTTAAGAATCTGTTATTTTTCAAATTTCTCTATCGCAAAGCTTTCTGCAATCTTACAAAATTATTTTTGACTAAAAACATTTTTTTTTAATACATAGCCCTCCATCTCTCTTTCCCCCTAAACTATACATGCTGCATATCATTTACCATTCTTATATATTATTATATTTCCTCTTTGTCGAAATATTCTACAAGGTTCTAAATTATAATCGAAACGTCTATATATGTTTGAAATATAACGTTTCTTCAACGAAAAAGATGTAATGCGTCATTTACAGTGACCTTGAAGTTGTTTGCCAAAAATTCTGTTAAGAAATTGCGTAGTACAATTTGATGATAACATCATTTGTTCTAGAAGATTCAGCATTCATGATGTCTGTAATCTCTCTCTCGAGTCTCGAAATTTTTTTTAGTATCTAGTTATATATACATCGTCCAGAGGTTGACGGACCTAGCATATGGTTAAGGAATGAATACGAAAGCGAACGATTGCGAGCTGTAACAGAAGTGATCTCTCTACAGAACGATAGCACAGGATAATGAAATGTGTACAGCCTCAGACTGCCGATGCATGAATGCTTCTGCGAGCTTAAACGTGTGTGGATGTCATCTCTGGTCCTCATTCACTCGCTACTTGATACCAGAATAAAGCAACAATGATCCCAGAACATTTGACTCACAATAAGGAATGATTTTAGATACCTTTTTTACCTTCGATTAACTATCGCAAATTCTGCCTTCACACAATTGCGAAATATTATTCTATGACGTCATCAGATCTGCCTAGAATTTTCTATAAACTTTCACGCGTTAAACAAATAAAAGCAGGAATTTTTAGTTGAAAGTTTCATCTATCAGGGAGCAATAAATCAAATTAATAGTCAAAACAGGATGCCTGGCACAAATCCCCATATAAAATTCCACCTATACACCTGCATCTTTTTCGCGCTTAACGAACGTCTTATCTCGAAGGAAGCAATAAATACTCCTTGTTTTTCTCATTTAACCTTGACACATGCACGTGATAACCTTGTAACTTGTTTTTCGCACATTTGACCTTCACACAATCTCGAAGCTTGTTAAGTCATCAGAACATTCGAGAAGCCTGTCTCACATGGATACACACACATATAATCGCTAATACTAACTGATCCAGACACGCCCCTGCATATCTACTAAATATGATCTGTTTTGGTGAGCATTAATCTTCATCGTAAAAAATTAATTCTTTTCAATTGAAAATGCAACTGTTTGTTTGTAAATTAATCTGGATTTGTTAAGGGTGCAAATATTTTGCTAAGATTACATTTTTTTTTTAAACTCCATTGTCTAAGTAAAATACCTACAATTTGGTTGAAAATTTGATTATTTTTCTGAAAATGCAACTTTTATGTGAAAGAGCCATCACTTTTGGTCAAACATTCAACCACTAGGTTGAAAGTTTTACTAATTAAAAAAAAAAATGTATTTTTTGTTTAAGATTATTCTCTTGCTTTTAACAATGAACTTTTTGGTAAAAAACTTTATATGTTGAAATTTGTTGACCTTTTCTAAATTCCTTTTTAAGCTGTGAATTTAACTATACCATTTTTGGTAGAAAATGTATGTTTTTTAGTTGGAAAATTCAACTCTAGTCAAACCTGTTTATAATTTCAATTTTAGGGCTGAGCGTGACATTAAATCCAGAGTCCAGGAACTATTTTGTCTTTCTCCTGGTTTTTCTCTTTCTTGTTTCTCTCTCTAGTCCAGTCAATGAAGGATTTGAGAAAAAAATTCGTAAAAGTAGCATTTTTTCGCAAATACGTTGGCAATGGCTTTATTAAGATATTGTAAAAAGTCCCCAAACATACGTGTACGGCAAAATTCCGAAATTCTGGAAAGTGTTAAACAATAACACGTTTTTTAAAATTACTCGAGAACTGTTGATTTTAGGTCGAATATGGTGATGTGAAAAAATGTTCATAATTTTATAGGGCACAAAAAAGGTTCTATCTTTTGTGAACGTATTGTCAACGGCTGCGCTATTAAATTAGATTAGCTGCACAATTCTTCTATTTCTGAACAAATAAAATAAAATCTCAAATATCCTGGAAAAAACGTCGGAAATATATCAGGCGATTTGTACTGAAGAAAATGCAGGTTCCTGTTAACAAAAAAAAAACGACTAATTCATTTGCATGACAAACTTTGAGATGAAACTTCTTGTAAGTGTTCCTCCATTTTCATACAATACATTTTCCAATTTGTAGGTCAGAATAATAATATTTAAAGCCTCTTTTAAAACTTTAAACACGTAAATTTCAAAATTTAAGCTATGATATCGGAAGCAGCGGTGATTATGAGTCCTAATGGCAGCAATGGGAGCGGGACCTCTTTCGAAGATATTGAACCCTTCGAAATTTTTTCGCTCACTTTTCCCGACAATAGAATTGGCCTTCGGGTGGCCATGACGTCACTGAAATGCAGGTTCTCAATGAGAAAAATTTCAAAAATAAAATTATAAAATAAAATTAATGCAATGCACATTAAGCCATCTGTTTATTTTATGGAAAATATATTTTGATTGATAATTTGAATAAGAGTAATTACAAACATATCCTTAAGAACCTTTAAGAAATCATAATTAAAAAAATGAATTTTTTATTTTCAAACGCAGTGAATAAGACAATTAAGAATAAATATAACATAATTTTGAAATGTCCATAACTCGGATTAATTTGTACTTTATTCCCTAAGCACTAGAAAATGGTGATGGAATTTACTTCACACGTAGAAGTTAAAAACTTTTCATCTTTTTACATTCTCATTTAGGGGTTAAATCTACTATGTCAAGATTCTTTTTGGTAATGTTAACAATATTCTATTGAAGGAGACTGGGAAAATATGGCGCTCCCGCAAAACACGTTTTTTATTATTGCTTGCGTTGAGCATGCGATAACTCCGGGAACGATTGTCTGCAATTCAAAATCCAAAAGTACAAGTATTAGAGTTGCTACAGGTCTGATGGTTCTGGAAAATTAGGGAATGTCAGGGAAAACATAATAGAGTCCGGGCATTTTCGATAAAGTGAAATTATTTGTATTATTACGATTAAAAATCGCACTGAATTCAAATATTTTTTGTATAAAATTTTGAATTGCAGACAATTGTTCCAGAAGTTATCATGCTCATCGTAAGCAATAATAAAAAACGTGTTTTGCGGGAGCGCCATATTTTCCCAGTCTACTTCAATAGAATGTTGTTAACATTACCAAAAAGAATCTGACATAGTAGATTTAACCCCTAAATGAGAATGTAAAAAGATGAAAAGTTTTTAACCTCTACGTGTAAAGTAATTCCATCACAATTTTCTAGTGCTTAGGGAATAAAGTACAAATTAATCCGAGTTATAGACATTTCAAAATTATGTTATATTTATTCATTAATGTCTTATTCACTGCGGTTGAAAACAAAAAATTCATTTTTGTAATTATGGTTTTTTATAGGTTCTTCAAGATATGTTTGTAATTACTCTTATTCAAATTATCAAGCAGAATATATTTTTCATAAAATAAAAAGATAGCTTAATGTGCATTGCATTGACGAGAACCTGCATTGCAGTGACGTCACGGCCACCCGAAGGCCAAGTCTATTGCCGGGAAAAGTGAGCAAAAAAATTTCGAAGGGTTCAATATCATCGAAAGAGGTAACCGTTCTCGCCCCCGCTCCCATTGCCGCCATTAGGACTCATAATCACCGCTGCTTCCGATATCATAGCTTAAATTTTGAAATTTACTTGTTTAAAGCTTTAAAAGAGGCCCTAAATATTATTATTCTGACCTACAAATTGGAAAATGTATTTAATGAAAATGGAGGAACACTTGAAAGAAGTTTCATCTCAAAAGCATCCCTTTAAACATATCAAATTGTACACTGAAGTTGAGCTCATTTTATACTGATAGTTTGTCATGCAAATGACTTAGTCGTTTTTTTTTGTTAACAGGAACCTGCATTTGCTCCAATACAAATCGCCTGATATATTTCCGACATTTTTTCCAGGATATTTGAGATTTTATTTTATTTGTTCAGAAATAGAAGAATTGTGCAGCTAATCTAATTTAATAGCGCAGCCGTTGACAATACATCCACAATAGATAGAACCTTTTTTGTGCCCTATAAAATTATGAACATTTTTTCACATCACCATATTCGACCTAAAATCAACAGTTTTCGAGTGATTTTAAATAACATGTTATTGTTTAACACTTTCCAGAATTTCGGAACTTTGCCGTATACGCATGTTTGGGGACTTTTTACAATATCTTTATAAAGCCATTCCCAACGTATCTGTGAAAAAATGCTACTTTTACGAACTTTTTTTTTTGAGTGATATGTGTTCCACGTTGACTGGACTACTTTGTTTTGTGATGCTTGAGTGAGCACCGCACAAAGTCCCACAGCACCTCTCACGCATCCCCACCGCGCGGCGTTAAATATCGGAAACATCAAATAGAGGATCACTAAATCCAGGTTTGACTGTATCTAATTAAAAGTTAAACTGTTTTCTTCTAAATTCATGTTTTTCTAGACAATTTATCATTTTAATTTTAAAATTCAACTCCGTGGAAGAAAATTTAATTATTTATTGAAAAATGTATTCTTTTGTTTGTTGGGAAAAAATATTTTTAATTAAGCTTCACATTTTTTTACACAATTCATTTTTTCGCAGTTAAAAATTCCAATCTTGGTAAAAATTTGACCTTGTTCTTTGAAAAATTATGTATTTCGTTGAAAGTTCGTCTTCTTTCGTAGCAAATTAATCCTTTTGGCTATAAAAGCGTCTTTTTGGTTGAAAATTCGAATATTTGGTTCAGTGATATTTTGTTGAAAATTAATTTTTGTAATACATTTTTTTTACTTGATAATTAATCTTTTTTAAACAATAAATGTAACTCTATTCCATTTTTGGTTCGAATTGGTTTATATTTATTCAAACTAAAAGAATTCATCTTGTGGGTTGAAAATTCATTCTTTCCGGTTAAAACTACAAGTGTTTGGCTAAAAATGGTACTATTCAGTTAAAAATTTAATTATTTTATTGAAAATGTGACTATTTTGTTCAAAAGTCATCGCTTTTGGATTGAAAATTCAACTACATATTTAATTAAAAGTTGAACTACTTTGTAAAAAATCCATTTTGTTGTTGTTGGAGATTAATCTCTAATGTTTGACATTTAACATTTAACCACTTTACGGTCATCTATACAAAATTTTTTCTGGCTGTACAAATTGACTATTTGGATCAACTATTTTATTGTTAAATTTAATTATTTTATGGAAAATTCAACTACTTGGTTCCAAATTCATATTTCCTTGCTGAAAATGAACTTTTTTTAAAGAAATTTATCTGTCTTTGAAAAGTATTGTTTTTTTGCTTAAAATTTGATCAGCTTGTTTAAAACTTCAACTACTTCATTGAAACATCGTTTTCCTTTGCTTAAAAGTTGATTAGTTGCCAATACACGTTTTTTAAAACTGAAAATTCATATTTTTTATAGTCTATAAATGATCTAATAAGAAAATAAATAAAACGAATGAAAAATTGCTCTCTATCGGCATTTTTTTTATTCCCTGTCAGTAAGAATAAATATTGCATCCATAACTGAGCAATGAATTTTGTCACGAAGCCAAAAAAAAAACATTTATTTTTGTCTATAAATTACTGAATTTATATTCCATTTTGCCTACATATGCTACACATTAGAAGATATTTCAAAACCAATAATTACGTAAAGAGCATTTCAGAAAATAAATGAATATTTAAATAAAATATCTGGAAATGTTTAGGATACATTTTTTTACATATTTTGATTAAATATGTATTAAATAATAAGTAAAAAAATGTATTCTAAACATAAAATTTTCTATCGAGTCTTTTCTTGCACTGAAATGTTTCTAATTGTGATATCTAACGACTAGCACTTTAGATTTGCTCAAACAAACTTTTTCCTCAAATGGTGCCAAACATGATAAAAATTAATAAGTGATGATTCATTTGAGGTGAATGTATAGAACACAATAAGCAATCTAACTCTTTTTCGTTGAACATGATAAAAATTAATAAGTGATGATACATTTGAGTTAAATTTATAGAACACAATAAGCAATCTAACTCTTTTTCGACAAACATGGCAGCGCCCACATGTTTATATTTTCATGCACAGTTTGTCGGCAAAAATGCTCGTGCGCATAATCAAATGGCACATCGTAAGATGGCGGCTCTCCCCACTCATGGAATTCTCCCCCCTCCCGTGGATTCAACCCCGCTCGCCCAGGTGTTTCCTATGTACATGGTTGTATCATGGTTCCGTCGGTAACTTTAAGAATTTTGTCTGGATGCTAGCGTCACGCAGTGGAAACCTCAGGCAACAACGCTACGATGCGAGGGAGAGAGAGAATTTTATTTATAAACTTCGCGCGCAACATACTACTTGTGCTATTATGGATGCGCTTGAAGTCACCTTCAGCAGAAGTTAATGTCGTTTTTTTTCATTTTTAACGCTGTAAAAAAAGTATTACGATTACTCCGTGTGTTGCTAATAGAAGATTTAACGTAGAATCCGAATTACAACAGTTTGAAAGTTGATCTTGCAGTTTTTTGAGTGTTTTAAAAAGGAACAGAATTGGGACCCAATGGGGTCTTTATGGGTACTTTGTTGAGGCTCTATTCGGTTCCTTCGGTCCGCCAGAGTGGGTGACGTTTGGGGTAAGTGACACTCGGGGACGGATGTCAGATAAAATGGACCTCCGTGAAGATAGCACTGCAAATATAAAAAATCGTATTTTTGACAAGCGAGGTGGAAAAATGGTTCGAAATGTGACCAGCCACTCTTCTGTGACCAGTGGCCAGCACGTATTTTTTTAAGGGGAGCTGTAAAAGTGGTTAGGGATGTAAACAATCACTCTTCTGTGACCAGCCGCTAGCACGTATATCTTTAAAGGGCGAGCTGGAAAAGTGGTTCGAGATGTGATCAGTCACTCTTCTGTAACCAGTGGCAAGCACGTGTTTTTTTTAAATGCGAGCTATAAAAGGGGTTCTAGATGTGACCAATCACTCTTCTGTGACCAGTCACTAGCACGTGTACAAAATGACAAGATAAAAAAATATGCTCCTCAAAGTACGCCAACCTTTCCGCGGTGAAGAGAGTGATTAGGCACCAAGCCAAAACCAATGGATGTACCTCGAAAACTATCACTCGTCAAAAAAATGCTTGTAACAAAAAATATGTATTTCGATGATATCTACCACTTTGTTTGAAACATTTTTTGGAATTTTGCAAATTGGCTGCGATAAACGCCAAAAGCCATAGTTTTTATGGTTTTTTCATGGTTTTACCTTGAAAATCAAATTTGCGTCAATTTTCACTGTCATATTCGTAATCAGCGCATCTAAATATATAGGTATACGCAGGTTGAACGATTTTGGAGGTCCACCCTAATCGAAGGTTAACCCGAAAATTTAACTATTTTGTAGAAAATTTGTCTTCCTAGCTTGAAAGCTCAATTATTCGTTTCAATTTTACTCTGTCGATTTTTGATGAATTAAATATTTTCTAATTTAAAACGACAATCATACACGGAGAAAAAGATACCGCACAATGATATCGCAAAAACTCTATATTACAAGAAAGCACAATATGATAACGTACCATCAGGTTCTGGAGCTTTGTACGATATTATAATGCACTAATATCACAGAAAAAAATTAAGTTAAATTTTGTTGCTGTCGTCTGCTATAGGGCGTCCTTAGCAGCAATGGGAAAAAGGCAGAGTATGAGTGACACCAGATTTAAAACAACTAAGAGCTCATACGCGCGCCGCGCGCGTGACCCATTTATTTATTTACAATTATTTTATTTGTAAATGAAGTTTAATATGATCCCGCGATATTCATTTTTGCTTTAATAACTTTTATTTGTGCACGGCTCCGCACGACTACCCTCTCAAGATGCAAATTAAATTATTGTGCAACACTAAACATTTTTATGCAAGTTTGGAAAAAAACATCTAAAATGTTAGTACGTACGAATTTTTATAGAAATACATGGTAAATAATCTCGACTCGAGAAGAGTCCAGATGTCAAGCCATTTGGAGCGCCCTTAGCACTTGGATGGATGACAATCTACGACGTACGACCGGGTTGTGTACTCGAATTTTGAAAACCCAGCTAAACTCGGGAGGTGGTTTTCTGCAGTTTTCATCTCATCTGGCCAAATGTTTAGGCAACTGAGAGTTATTCGAATAATTTCGTTTATAGCCGCATTGTCATAAAATTGTATTGAAAAGTTTTAACCATCATACAGTTTTAATTTATTTTTTAATTATTATTAAATATATAGTGCATACATTTTCTTATAAAAACTAATTTGTTTAAAATGTTCAAATTTTTCAAAATCTAAGAAACAGTCATGTTCTGAATTTGTTTATGAAATTTATTTGAATAATAAATAATTAGTGTAAGTTTGCAAAGTGTCGTAGTAAAAAGTGATTTGAAATACATTCTTTGTTGATTCCGTAAACAAATTTAGACTATTCTTCAAAAAATGCCCAAACTCTTAATTTGCTCATGAAAGTAGTTTCAGTAATAAATCATGATTATTTGATTATTATAATTAATCGGAAAGATGTTCTTGGTTGACTTTGTAAAAAAACTGACCCTTTCCTTTTTTAAATATCCATATTCTAAATTTTTTATGAAAGACCTTTAAATAATTAATAATTCTTGCAAATTTAACAAATAACTTAGGAAAGATTCATCGCAAAAATAATCTTAGTTAACTTCGCAAACAAATTGTGTGTGTTATTTGAAAAATACCCTAACTCCTAATATATTTATGAATATTGTTTAAATGAATAATAATTATCATAAATTCACAAGGTATGTTGGGAAATAATCATCGAGAGACATTCTTAGAACATTCCATAAAAAAATATATGTCTCACTTTAAAAATAGCCAAACTATAAATTTGTTGATGAACATTTCTTAAATAATTAATAATTGTAAATTTTCAAAGCATCAGAGAAAAAAAATCATTGAAAAGATATTCTTAATTAATTATGTTAAAAAATAGAGCCTACTCGTAGAAAAAAACCAAACTTTTAAATTTTCAATTCAAATTGTTTCAATAATTAATAGTTCTTGTAAATGTGAAAAGCAACATAGAAAAGAGTCATCCGATACACATTTTTAGTTCACTCCGTAAACAAATTGACTCATAGAAAAAAGTTTAAACTCTTAATTTTGCAATTGAAATTCTTTAAATAATTAATAGTTGTTGTAAATTTGCAAAGCAACATAGAAAAAAGTTATCAGATAGACATTCTTAGTTGAGTCCGCAAACACATTGACTCTTAAATAAAGGGCACTTTCAATTTTTTAACTAAAATTGTTTAAATAATTAATACATCTTGTAAATTTGCAGAACAACATAAAAAAGAGTCATCCGATGGACATTCCTACTTGACTTCGTAAAAAAATTAACTCATAGAAAAAGGTAAAACTCTTATTTGTAAATTGAACTTCTGTAAATAAATAATAGTTCTTGTAAAATTTAAAAGCGACATAGAAAAGATTCATCGGATGGACATTCTAAGTTGATTTCGAAAACAAATGGACTCGTAGAAAAAAAGGTTATTGTTAAATTGAAATTCATGAATTAAATAATAGTTCTTGTGAATTTGCAAAACAACATAGAAAAGAGTCATATGATAGACATTCTTAGTTGACTCCGTTAAAAAATGGACTCGTATCAAAACGGTTAAACACTTGTTTTTAAATTGAAAGTCTTTAAATAATTAACAGTTCTTGTAAATTTACAAAGCAACATAAAAGAGTCTTCAAATAGACAATCTTGGTTGACTCAACAAACACACTGACTCTTAGAAAAAGGTCACTTTCAGTTTTTTAATTAAAATTGTTTAAATAACTAATAGTTCATGTAAGTTGGCATAGAAAAATAGAAAAGAGTCGTCATATAGAAATTCTTAGTTGACTCCGCAAACAAACTAGCTCGTTAAAAAAGGTCAGTTTTAGTTTTTTAATTAAAATTGTTTAAATAATTAATAGTTTATGTAAATTTGCAAATAATATAGAAATGAGTCATCATGTGGACTTTCTTAGTTGACTTCGGAAAAAAATTAACTCTTAGGATAAAGACCAAACTTTTAAATTTTCAATTAAAATTGTTAAAATAATTAATAGTACTTTTAAATTTGAAAAGCAGCATAAAAAAGAGTCATTGTATAGACATTCCTACTTGGCTTCGTAAAAAAAATTAACTAGCAGAAAAAAGGTTAAACTCTTCTTTTTAATTAAAATTATTTAAATGAATAATACAGCCACACAAAAAAAGTGTGCGGATCTGGTTACAAGACACACGTATTCTTATGGAATTTGGGGCGCTGAATTCAAATTCGGTATCAAAAATCACCCATCACGTCATGGTTGAGCCATAACCTCAAAAAATGACGAAAAATCATGCACTGAGGCAAATAAATTTCAAAATAATGTCAGTGATGCAAATTTTCATTTCAAAAACATGTCGACAACTGTGAAGGATCAACCCTTGCCTGATATCAACTTATTTAAAATAACTTTACCCAACAGAAACTGACCTCACCTAACCTGAATTAACAGAAATTTATTGAACTACACGTAAAGCTCTGGAAGCATATTTTCCCAGTAGCAAATGTGTGCTACATCGAATGGGTCAACTCGAGTCTAACCTAGAAATAAATCTAACCTAGCCTAACCTAATCTAACCTCACGAAACACAATTAAACTGATTGAGTTGTCCCGTTGTGTTTGCGGTACCGTTTGCATCAGCTTGGGCTTAACCTGCAAAGAGGTCAAACCTATCCTAACCTAAAAAACCTGACCTAACCTAACCTAACTTAACTTCACGTAACACAATTAAACTCATTGTGTTGTCCCGTTGTGTTTGCGGTACCGTTTCATTCAGCTTCGGCTTAACCTATATAGAGGTTTAACCTATCCTAACCTAACAAAACGTGACCTAATCTAACCTAGCCGAATGAAATTCAACCACGCGTATAGCTATGTAAGCGTACGGTTCTCAGTCTTAAATGTGTGCTATATTTAATAGGTTAACTCGATCTTAACCTACAAATGAATCAAACTTAACAGAACCTAACGAAATTTTGCTTAATGCAACATAACTTAACTTAAGTGTTCCCGTTGTTACACAATAAAATTCATTTCATTGTATTACAGGTGGTTAAAAATTTAGACGCACATTACTCATATGAAGAAACTTAGAACTACAAGTAGAATTGACCCCATTTCAATTAACCTGACAATGTTTGTATCAATTAAAATGTAGAACTGTAACTTAATCATGCAAATGAATAAGAGTTTTATTCAAAATTTTTTTCTCTCTACTTTTCTTAAACTTAAGGGATATATTTATACTATCTTTCGTGTTTACATTTTATCTTGCTTTTTATCGTAATTAAATTGATTTATAGACCTACTTCAGTCTATTTTCTGCCTGCTATAACGTGTCCTTCTTTCTTTGAAGGAACGATGCAAAGGGTTACGCTTACGTTTAAGATCAGTTTAATTGTGTTTCGTGAGGTTAGATTAGGTTAGGCTAGGTTAGATTTATTTCTAGGTTAGACTCGAGTTGACCCATTCGATGTAGCACACATTTGC
>NC_046662.1:21204480-21206145 GCF_010883055.1 Belonocnema kinseyi | reverse complement strand
TATGGCTCAACCATGACGTGATGGGTGATTTTTGATACCGAATTTGAATTCAGTGCCCCAAAATCCATAGGAATACGTGTGTCTTGTTACCAGATCCGCACAATTTTTTTTTTGTGTGGCTGTGTAATTGTAATTGTAAATGTACAAAGCAACACAGAAAAGAGTCATCATATAGACATTCTTAGTTGATTTCAAAAACAATTTGACTCGTAGGATAAACGCCAAAATTTTAATTTTTCAATTAAAATTGTTTAAATAATTAATAGTTTTTGTAAATTTGAAAAACAGAATCAAAAAGATTTATTGTACAGACATTCTTAGTCGACTCCGTCAAGAAATTGACTCGTATAAAGACGGTTAAACTCTTCATTTTCAAATTGAATTTCTGTAAATAATTAACAGTTCTTGTAAATTTGCAAAGCAAAATAGAAAAAGCAGTCATCCGATAGATATTCTTGGTTGACTCCGCAAATACACTGACTCTTCAGAGAAGGGCTCTTTTAATTTTTTAATTAAATTTTTTTAAACAATTAATACATCTTGTAAAATTGCGAAGGAACCTGAAAAAGAGTGATCGTATAGACATTCTTACTTGAATCCGTAAAAAAACTGACTTGTAGAAAAAAGGGCAAACTCTTAATTTTTTAATAAAACTTGTTTCAGTAATTATTAGTTCTTGTAGATTTACAAAAAAACATAGAAAAGAGCCATCAGATAGTCATTCTTAGTTTTAATTTTTTAATTAAAATTGTTTAAATAATTAATGTTCTTGTAAATTTACAAGTAAACATAACAAATTAAACGTATTCTTTAAAAAATAGCCATTTATGAAAATTGTTTGAATAATCACAATGTTTGAAGATTAAACAAATGTTTAAAAAAATATATATGAGCTTCACTCGAATTCGGTCCGATCGCTAGGAATGTTTACATCCATAATGTAAACAGATCCCTTGAACATGCCTTGACGCCTTAGAGCTAGCTTTGAATGAAGTGCAAGTAAAAATTGTACAATTCAAACTCCAGACTCGACTTGTATCTCTAACATTTACCGCCGCCAAACGGACCACTCGGGAAGCGCGCTTCGGTGGAAATGCCTTGGCCTTATAAGGGTGCTTTTATGCCTCTGCAAGGAGGCAATCTGAATGCAGAAAACCCATAAGAGTGAGAGAGATAGAGAATGGCCCATCTCTTTCACTCTTATGGGTTTTCTTCCTGCAGGCTGCTTGCTTGCAGAGGCATGGGAGCACCCTAATACGCAGCTCTGTTCTTAACTTAAAAATGATTCTAGATCGCATTTCTGTGCGTATGCGTTGGTTTCATAAAAGATTCCGTTGATCTCGATTCTAAAGAGCAGACGGCGCGTTTAAATCCAACCGATAGGGAAGAGATAACTTGGCTTCAAACTTCGAGATTATATCGCAACCTCTTTTTTATGATAGAATCACAGAAAAAAGTAAAAAAATTGCTGCAGGTAAGACCTGCAACTGAGGTTAGGAAAATAATTATGAACTCATCGATGTACTAGGCAGTCTGATAAGTCCCTGAAAAATGAAACACGGCGACGTTTTTTTGGCCAAAGTTGGTTTTATTTTTCAACATACTCTCCTTTTAGGTCGATACAGCGAGTCCAATGATTTTCTAACTTTTTGATACCGTCCGAAA
>NC_046662.1:21195696-21204380 GCF_010883055.1 Belonocnema kinseyi | reverse complement strand
AGGCGTCATTTGAAGGATCAAGCTCGACGAAAATGGTTCACATTAGTGAATACTAATGTCATCTCTTAGAATTTTCAGGTACTTATCAGACTGCCTAGTAAAATGTAACTGACAGATGGGAAGCCCCATTTCTCTCAAATTTAATGAGGGTAAACGACGCTGGATAGCGCTGACGTCGTAATTGTCACTACACCTCAAATAAAAATGGAGCGATTATACGATGAAAGATTATCCAGGCAAAGGTTACAAATCGGAAATTATCTTGGATTGATGTGAATTTTGTCTGGCAAGGTTAATTTTGTTTCGGTGCGAATCTTTCACCTGGAATCGATGTAAACGTTATCTTTAATTTTTTCTGTGATCGTTTGTTCACTACTCGAATGATAGCTTAATAAACTTAAATTCTTACGCTATAGATTGCACAATTATGCGGTATATAATGTTAAAACTTGCAATGTACGATATCTCGATTTTGTGCTATTATAATGCGATAATTACGATATGTAGCGCAGGAATTACGATATACATTGTAATTGATGCGATATAGTTTGCGATATAGTTTTTTTTGAAACATTTCGAGGGTGTTTGGATTATTTTAAAGATTTCCAAGGATTTAAAGATATTTCTAACGAACTTTAAAAAAACATATTAAATTATATTTTGAAGGAATTCCTATCTGATTTCAAAAGTTTTAAGGGGGTTTTATGAATTGTAAGTTACAATGTAACTCATGCATTTTTTAAAATGATTTTTTTAATTGAAAATTTTACTGCTTGTGTAGAGTTGAATCACACATTGTTAACATTTGATTTTTTTCGTGTTGAATACGTATCTGTTTTGTAAAAAATATTGTGAATTTGTTGAATATTCTTTTTTAACGTTTAAAATGAATGATTTACCCGAGAATGTACCTAACTTTCACCACGGCAAACCATATTTTATTTAAATCGTCCCAATTTTTAGCCAGTGCTGGCAGCCTATACAGCCTATTTATATTTGCTGATCCTCCGCCGATGGTTGGCCTAGCATCGGCACTTTATTTCGCCAAGTCTCACTCTTAGCACCAAGAAAACAAATCTTACACGAAAGATAAAAAAAAATTTATTGGAAAAATTATTATATTGATATTCTTGTTAACAGTTCATGTATTTTATATTTACATAACGTCGCATAATAATAAATAATTAGAAGAGGGAGCTTAAAGTTTGGTTCTTTAACTTTTCTGAACTGCAGCGGGTGCAATTTTCCAGATTAGCACACGCGCCCGGCGAAATCCTGCGGTTGTCCTTATGACAAATTTTTAATTATATATATATATATATTCAAAGTACTCGCAATCATTTAATATTTATTTTTTGATTACCTTTTTATCATATCCTTAGACTATAGCAGCAGTCGTTAAAATTAACCAAAATGTTTAAATGAACTTTCAATTTTGGAAATTATTAATAATATTAAAACGATATGCAGTCGCATAATGATGAATGGACAAAGCATCCAGGTTGGTCCAGTATTGACATCCGGCAATGGCGCGACGATGGCAGCTAGGTTTGGTCCAATACTGGTACCCAGTGTTGGGCATAGAATGGCAGCCAAACCTTGGCTGCCAAGTACAGGCCATAGTTATCATTCCGACATTGGCGCGATAATGGCAGCCGAGCTTCGGCAATATTTTTGCCGAATATGGGCCAATGTTGGGCCGTATGTGACTTCGCACTTGAGTTGATTTAAACATTGAACTGATTTGTTAAAAATGCATTTTATAAACATTCGTTATTTAAATTGAAATTTATGTCTTTGGTTGAAAATTCAAAGTTTATTTTATTGGGTAGAAAATGATTGATTTCGTTGAATATTCACACTTTTGGTAGAATATTATTCTTATTGATCAAAAACACATATTTTTGGCGGAGAATTCAATGCTCTTTGAAAATTCATATTTTCATGTAAAACTTCAAACTTCCGGGTTGAAAATTCAGTCTCAAAATTCTTGATTATGTTGAAAAGATTTCGTTTTGGGTTGAAAATTAATTTTTTTGGCTAGAAGTTCAACTGCTTGAAAATTCATATTTTGTGATTGAATTCTACTGTTTTTGATATTAAATGAGAGCATTTTTCGGATTAAATATCAACCCTTATATGTATCTTCTTTGGTCAAAAAATCAACTACATACTTGGTTAAATGTTCCAGTACATTGTAAAAAATTCATTATAATTGGAAGCTTTGTAGTTTTAGTTCAAAAATTGAACTATTTGGTTGTAAATTAACTTTTTTCTCGGTAATTCACATTATCTGCTAGACGTCAAAACTTTGGTTGAAAATTCATCGTTTTTGGCTGAAGATAAACTTTATTATTAAAAATTCGACTGTCTTCGTAAAATGTTGTTTTTTGCGGTTTAAAAATGTATCTGTTTAATTAAAAGTTCAATTATTTTATTGAAAAATCGTTCATTTTGCTTAAAATTTGAACTGATTAGTTGTTAACGCAAGTTTTTGATTAACCCTAATTAGTCGTGCAAAGTGAAATTCACCTCAAAAAATTTTCGAGTTCCTCGTAGAGTTCTGATGACCATAACTTCAACGGTTTTTAAACATTACTATTATTCAAAAGCATATGCTATTTTTTTTATTCTGTTGATTCAAATAAAATATTATTAAAATATTAACAAATTGATCATGCTTTAAATTCTGAAGTGTGATACTATGGTTGCAGTAGTATTAAAGTTTAACCAGCACATTGCCATAACCTATTACCAGAAATTTCTGATTCAAAGAAGGAAAAATATTAATCCAATTGTAAAATACATTTTCTTTGTAAAAGTTTAATCTGAAGAGATTTTACACCTTTCTGTAGCGTCTGACAAACACCCCTCGGTTTTCTCGTATTTTTATTGAGATTCGATTATTAAATATACTCCGCCTCGATTTGTTATATATTATTTTTAAACGTACTTACGTGATTTTAAATTAAATCGATCTGTAAGATAAACTCTTTTCAAATATTTAAGACACCAAATGTTTTTAATTTTTTCAGAAAAAAAATGAAATTTTTCAAAGTTTGCATCTCGGTAATTTTTTAAATTTGTTCTTTTTCAAATTTAAGTATCATTAAGCATAAGAAAATTAATGTACTTTTTTGCACTCACAGCTCTATTACCCGTTTTATTTGTCGAGGGCTTTACAAGGTCCACTCAAGAAAATAATTAATTGATAGAAGTTATTTTTCAAATATATCTTTATGAATGCAATTTTTTAATCTAGTTTAATTAAAAAATATAGTGCTAAAAAGTGAGTATATAAATAATGTAAGATAAGTAGCATACGACAATTTGTAATAATATAATAAAACAACGGTATTGAAATAATTTTTAAAACAGACATTTGTAAGACAATTTTTTATGAATATTTACAATTTTATTACAAAATTTCAAGATTATAAACACGCGATATAATTAAAAAAGTAAAATTAATAACAGAACTAGTTTCAAATTTGTATTGAAATGTGATAACCAACTTTTCTGTATATTTAAAAAAAGATAATTAGAGATTTTACAAGTTAAGCATCTAAATACAGACTTTCCACTCTTATCCCTATATCCTTCTTTTCCCCTCTTTCAAATAATTAATCTTTTTATCCTGTCTTCAAGAAATTCTTCCTTTTTCAACGGCTGTCTAGCATCCTATAGATATCCTAGGAAACCTCGAAAAGTCTGTACATTTTTTTCACCATGAAATACCTGGTTGAATGTAGAATTCTTTTCTTAAAAATTCATCTCTATAATCATAAAATATTTAAAATTAAAAATGTTGCTATTCCATTTTTTCTTGAAATTTGTTATTTTAAGTTGGAAATTGGATCTTTTTTGGTTAAAAATCGCTACTGTTCGGTGTTTTCTTGTGAAAATTCTACTTTTTTCGTTCAATTCAACTGCTTTTTATTTCAAATTAAAATCTTGAATTTTACATTTTTTTTTTTAGAAATTCACGCGCATTTGTTCTCATTTTGGTTTGGTTCAAAATGCATACTTTCAAGTTGAAAATTGAATTGTTTGGTAGAAAATTTCATTCTCTTGTCTTAAAAAGTCAACAATTTTGTTAAAAATGAACTTCCTTTTTGAAAATGAACTTTTTTATTTAAAAATTCATATTATTTGTTAACTGTTCAAAAATTTAGTTGAAAATAAAACTTTTTAATCAAAATTTAACTATTTGAACGAAAATTGAACTACATATTTTGTAGAAAATTAAATTTTGTTATCGATAAATTATATTTCTGGGTTCGAAATTCAACTTTTTTACAGATAATTAATTCACCATTTTCTCTTGAAAATTCAACAAATTTATTGAAAAATTCTGTATTTTGTCAAAAAGACATGTTTTTTGTTCGGAAATTAAACTATTTGCTTAGAAATTAATGATATCCGGAGTTTTTAATGGACTCCAAGGGATTTGAGAAAATAGAAAATTTTTTAACAATTATGTTTTTTAAATTGCATTAATCATTAACTCACTCTAAACGAAAATTGAACAAAAAGTTTAATATTTCAGAAAAAACCGCAATTTTCTAGCATTATTCAAAGAGAATATTATTATAAACAATAATAAATGGTTGAAGCAATTGTTCTTGTGAATTTAGTTGATTACTTGATTAGTCATTTTAATCAATTCCAAAATATAAATTTACAAAAATTACAAAATTACAAAATAATGTAAATGAAAAATGTTTTTCTGCTTTTAAATATATTAAATAAAAATACAAATATTCAATATAATCTGAATGACCATACCTTCCTTACTCTTTTATAAAATATATTAATATTATGGGTTAATCGATTAACCTCGAATCAAGGAATCTTAAATATTCTTCCATCAACTTTGAATTATGTACATAAAAAGTTTTATTATAAAAAACTGATTTTTTAAATATTAAAGTGTCCTAAAAAATACAATGAATATTTCTAGAAATCCTTTAGTCAGTTTCAAGATATTAGTGATAGATCCACATACATCCGGACAATTGCTTAGAACGATGTATTAGACATTTTTAAATTGAGGAACATTAAATAGGGTTGTTTCGTGATTTTAGATAAAATAATTTTTTAATACATAATTTTAGTTTGAATCGAAGATGCCTTATAATTTTTTTTCTTTTGTGTCGTTTAGCAGAAAAAAATTATTAAAAAATGAAGGCGGTAAAACACTTATCCAAATTGGTGTCACGTGTTTGTCACGTGACTCAGAGGTGCTCATAATTATCTATCAATGTGAGGATGCGAAACTCATGATAAAGAGGTTAGGCCACGGTCTGCTGTCAATTTTTAACATATTTTAACATATGTTAACATTAAATTAAAAATAGTAAACAATATGTAAAAAATATTTTATGGGCGTTTTTACAATTAGAATTTTTTATACTATAAGATCCATTTATTGGAAAAATGATATCCGATTTTGGAAACAACCCTATTAAATTAATTTACAAATTTTCGAAATTGTTTTAATTATGAAGCTTCCTCTAGGAGGAAGCCAAATTAAACACAAATTGAAAATATGAGAAAAAACCGGGACTTTCTAAATCTAATCTGAAAGAAAATTGCTAAATCAAGTACTTAATTTTTTTAAATACACTATAATGTTTAGAATTTTATACTGTATATAAAAAATATATTACTTAAAACTGATTTAACTTCCTCATTCCTCGCAGTTTTGTAAAATCTTTACTACTTAATTCTATTACAAACCATAACGTGACGATTCATTGTGGAGCAATCGAACAAACCATGACATCTTCAGGAAAGAAGATATTTATTTTTCTTACTTGCAAACCAAATTTTTTCCAGAACGTGTTTTCAAAGTGCTTCTTTTATCGATCTTACAAATATATGCCATGATTTAGAAGGGGGAATAAGATAGTTAGTAAGTACAGTCAAATCTAGATTTATTGTCTATTTTGGGGCTGACGCTCACATGACCTTAAAAAACTTTTTGTTTAACAAATTTTCTTGAACTATTTCGTCAATCCCCCCAAAAATTTCTACCAAAAAAGCCATCACTTATCAAAATTCAAATACTTTTTAAAAATTGGTAAGAAGCGATAGTAAGGCAAAATTCATCTGCAAAAAACATGGTTAAAATAAACGTATTTTGTAAGTTTTTAAATTTGATCATTAAAAATAAATGTTTTTACTTGAAGTTACATGAGCAGTAATATTGTTTTTGTGTTAAAAATTATACAAACAAATTTTCTTTCAGAGATTTGATTATCTATACTGCACTGAGAAAAAATATTACTTGAATAAAAAAATTTAGTAATACTAAATAAGTCCAATCATATATTATTCTGATCGAACGACGTTTTTCTTATAACAGAAATTAATTTTTGATCTCGATTATCGTTTGTTTTAGTTAGTATAGTTATTTACATTACTTTGCAAATTCTTTATGGTGAATTTTTTGGTGAGCGACGGAAGTAAAATAAAGTCCATCCAATATAAATAAAAAAATTACGCGGAGATAAACACCCCTACATATTTTTAAATGTAAACTACCCTTCAATACGTGTTGCACATTTTTCGAGTACTACAGCATATACTAGGGAGTATCAAATCGTCGAGGGACACCTGGAGTACCTTCCTTGTCAGAAAAATTTGAAAATTTGTAATATCTATATCGAGGTTAGATCTCTTGAAACAAAAAGAAATCTTCTGATCAAATGAAAAAAATGATTATTCTTAAGAGGAAATCATCTAAAATTGTCAGTTGCTAATAAAAAATTATTCATAAACAAACTAATTCTTAAACTAAAAATAGATATCTTTATCCAAGAATGATTTTTCAGTCTATAAAGAAAAAAAAATATCGTGTCAAATGATGAATTTTAACGCCAAAAGGAGGAAATTCCTGCAAAACAGTTGAGGTTTCAACCCAGAAATATAAATTTTAAAAAAATTGAATTTTAAGAACAAAAATATGAATTTTCTAAAAAAAGAGTTAAATTTGCAACGCAAAAGTGCAAGTATTAAATAATATAAGTGAATTTTTAACGCAAAAATGTTAATTTCCAAGCTAAGAAATACATTTTCAACCAAAAATAGAATAGGTAAATTTGCAATTTAAGAAAAATGATTTTTAACTCAGAAAAATGAATTTTGAACAAAAAAGTTCACTTTTCCACTAAACAGATGAATTCTCAATGAATAAAAATTAATTAATTTTAACCAAAAAGAGATTACTTTACTCATCAGATTACCTCTGTACGAAAAAAGACGAAATTTTAACAAAGTAGTAAAATTTTTACTTAAAACTTAAATATTTACATCTTAAAATGGAATAGTTATATTTTCAGTAACAATATTCATATTGAACCAAAAACATACACTTTTAACCAATAAGATTAAATTCCTATAAAAAAGATACAATTATAAAAAAATGGAATAGTTAAATTTTAAGTAGAAAACTAAATTTTTAATAAAAGAAAATCATTTTCAACTAATAAAATTATTTTTTTTATCAAAGAAGATTGATTTTTAACAAATTAGACGTATTTTTAACCAACTATATGTATTTTTAAAGGAATTTTTGACCTAATAGTTAAATTTACAATAAAATAAAAGGATTTTAAACAAAAAGTATTAATTAGTCACAAACAAGATCTACCTCAATAGGCGAATTTTCAATTAATTACGAACTTTCAACAAAATACATGAATTTTTAAACAAATAGTTTCCTTTTTTAGTGAAGAGGCTTTGCAGTCAAACCATTTTAAAGGTTCAATTTATTTTAAAATTTTCGTTCAATTTTCAGTTAAAAAATTAATTTTTAACAACAAAAAAAGTTCTACTTTCAGCTAAGTATGTAGTTGAATTTTTAACAAAATATACGAATTTTCGACTAAAAATGTGACAGTAGCTATTACAACTAAAAAAGATTTTTAAAAACAATTGAATTTAACCGAAGAAGAGTACTTTTTAAGAAAATAGTTGAATCTTCAACCAAAATAGATTAATTTACAATCAAAAAATTGTGTTTTTTGACTTAAAACGATGCCATTTCTACCAATAGAGAAGAATGTTTAATCTAAAATGAGGAATTTTCTACTAAACAGTTGCATTTTCATTAAAAAGAATATTTTTTTAACAAAACTGTTAAGTTATCAAGAATATAATATAATTAACTTCAATTTCAGTTAATTGAAAATTCCCTGACTGGTTTTCCCTGGCAGTCTCTGACCCGTTTTAAATTTCCTGACTTTCTGCATTCCCTGATCTGAATCAACCCTGATCAAAATTTTTTTTACTATAGATTACGTTATTAGACACTTTAGGGTGGATTCTCGTTAATTTGGTGACAACAGAATTTAATTTGATTTTTAATTTAAGCATTTATATTTATTTTTACAGAGTTAGGATATTTCAAGATTCCTTCTAAGAAAGTAGTGATAGACTTCCTTTACCTTTCACACCTGTTCCTATCGATCGACCGCCTCCTCTTATTAGAAGTCCTTTACAGATCTTCCTTGTAACTGACATGAAAGTGAAACTTCCTCTAAGGTTTCAATAAAAAATGAAACGAGCAGATGGCACTTACAGTCTGTCAAGTTAAAGCGTGGGTGGCTTTACTCGCAGTCGGTAAGGTGTATCAACATGATTTTGGTGTCAAAATATTAAGAAGAGCTCCCTCTTTC
>NC_046662.1:21186704-21195596 GCF_010883055.1 Belonocnema kinseyi | reverse complement strand
AGGGAGCTCTTCTTAATATTTTGACACCAAAATCATGTCGATACACCTTACCGACTGCGAGTAAAGCCACCCACGCTTTAACTTGACAGACTGTATGTTCAGTTAAACCATCATCGTCCTTTGATAGTATCTGAGACAGTCATCATTGGAATAGTTGACGCCACTTTTAATTCTCGTGGAATATACAATCACCAGCATGTATGGCTTAAATTCAACATAATTAACACACTTATCGCTCATGGCATGGACGTAAATGATCAGGGATTGTATCCTATAGACAAACCTCTTTCAATGCATATTTGTGTGCAAATCGTCGCGCTCAAACACGCCGGATATTTCAGAGATGACCATTCCGAAGGTGCCGGAAGTTCCGGAGGTGCTGCAAGTTCTGGAGACCCCGGAAGTTCCGAAGGTGCCATCAGTCCGTTTTTAACTCTTTAGTTAGAACTACGAGTTATACGTGGTTTATTCTAGTGGCTTTGCTAATACGCAATTTTAAAAAACTTAGACACTCTTTTCTTTTGATTTTGATTTAAATAATATCTTTTGTTTCGCGTCTCCCTCGCATAAAAATTTAGGATGAAGCCTTACTGGCGTTTCATTAGACTTTAGACGCAAAATAAACCGTGATGTAATGTCATAAATCAAGTAAATTTGATTAAAATAAAAATAAGAGAAAAGGGAATCACCCAAGAGTGAGAATTATGCTCGATATTTCGCAAAATAAAACATTTATTCACAGAAGATCTATTCTAGCGGATGTACATTATATCTCCTTAAGTCCCTGACTAACAATGTAACTGATGATTAGTTTTCTTTTCAGTGATGAAAAGCGCAAATTTGAATTTCAGCTGCTGGCTGCAAGATCTTCGATTTTACTTTCTATTATTCACAGGTTCTCTCTTACTATAAGGGTTAGACATCGTAGGCTACAGCCATCTTGGAGTACAAGATTTAACGAAATGCTTTAAAAAATTGTCCCATACGAGGAAGACAAAAAATAAACCCTACAATTTAAATCAAAATATGAATCCTTATTCTTATTTCACATAACTGTGTGAAATTATACTCGTAACCAGTAGCACATAAGCTAAAATTGGATTTAAACAGCTTTCTAGAATTCTTCCTAGATTTTTAATCGATTTGAAATCGAATTCTAAAATTCTTTTTAGATTTTAAATCGAGTAACGATTTTAAATCATATAATACAGGTAACCAGCATAAATTCATGCACACTTGCGAGATAAGAATAATGATTTACATTCTGATTTAAATTATTCGGTTTATTTTGCACCTCCCTATGACGTTTATTCCTTTAATCATAGATAATTTAAATCGGACATCTTTCAACCAATAGCGGAAATTCATACCTGCATTTCATTTTCAGCATTGATATGTTTCATTGTTAGTCAGAGACTTATAGATATAATGTATATCAGCTAGAATAAGTGTAATTTACAGGAGCTGGGATTGGATTGTGTAAAATTAAGTTGTAAAATTATTTAAGCATTAGACTGAATTTATTTAAAGTAACAGTAAAAGAGCCTAACCTGTCGGCAAGCCAGATCGAATGCTACTGACCCATTAATGCGCGCGCTCGCGCCTCTTATCAGCTAGGCACCCCTCGACCCCTACTCCGAGTCATGTTCGAAGAATTTCTCCTCACACGGAGCTTACATACAACTTTGCTCTGCAGTTCTCGAATTCAGCTTTTGAAAATATCTAACTTTTCTTCGGAAAAGAACATGATCCGGAAACCTGGGCGTGCATACAGCTTTCGAAAACCCTTCTGGTTTTCCCGGCACGGCACGGAAAGCACGTTTTCCCCAAGTTTTCCAGCTCATGAGTCTTTCTTAGAGAAAGCTACGATTTTCCCGGCACAGCACGGAAACAAGTTAGATCCCCAGAATTTTCGAGGTACATGAGAAACTGCCCGCTAGTTGTTTTTACTAATACAAAACTAAATTCAATGTCAATTATTAATATATTCAATTCAATTAACAATAAATGAAAGCAGTCAAAATGTGTTTTCGTAATTTGGAAAACTTTTCCTATCAAAGTAAAATTTTCATTAACAAAAACTAATCAGTGTTAAAAAAAAGAAAATTACTCTAATTCTTCAGTTAAAATCTTTCTGGCTTGCATTACATCATATAAATTTATAAACTAAAACGCATTTATATTTTTAATCTACAAACTAATTATACAGTTACATTTGGATTTGTTATAAAACGCATTTCACAAGGTATCAAAATCCGCGGTGACAAAGGTTCGCAATCGATTTCTACGAATGCTCGATGATAGGTCGGATCGCTTTTATCGCGTCACACATGCACGCTTTGTTTGCGTGATCGTCTCGCTTTCTTCGGTGTATCTTTGATGGTCTTGGCATGGGCAGACCCTCAGCTTAAATTACGTTATAACCGCTATTTACAAAGTCAGATTCGTAGAAGGTTCGCGAGAATATAAGTTCTTTATTTACGAACTTCTTTCGCTATCAAATTCTTAGTACTACAAAAATGCCTTATCCTATCCGTAACAATAAGTCTTGTGTGAATAATTGTTTTATTTTTCAAAATATCGGGCATAATTCTCATTCTCAAGTGATTCCTTTTCCTCTTATATTTAATTTTAATCAAATTTACTTGGTCGATGACGTGACATTACCAGCGATAGTTAACCTTGCTAGAGTTAAGGGCTACTGTATAATGTAGAAAGCACTACCTAAAACTTTCTGTGACCTGTTTATTCGTAACTGGCAATATTGTATTTTGTTAAGCTGAATAAAAAATGTATAATTAAATTCCAAAATGCGTACTTTTTTACCTACACTCAAAAAAAGTTCTAGTTGAAGTCACTAGACGCGTCTGGTTAAAAAAATTTAGTTATTTTAGTTCGAAATTATAGTTAATATGACTCGAAAAAAGGTAGTTAATTAACTAATTAGAACAAAAGAAGAGAAAAAAATACAAGACTACTATGAAGAAAGCAAGAAACTGCTTTATAAAAAAATGAAATGAAGTAAATGTACAGAATTTGTCAACATGAGAAATATTAAAGGTGAAATGCAATACACAGTAAAAACAAAGTGTGTGAGATTAAACAACAGGTTGATTTGGCGTGGAAAAGCGACGGCAATAAACATGATTTAGAGGAAGCCGCATCACACAGTCAAGCAGGGGTGATTGATGTTCTTCTTCAACCTATTGATGATCCAACACCACCACATCATCCAGAGGTGGATGGCCTTATACAACCAGAAGCAGAAGTACAGGTTCAGCAACCAAAAAAGCGACGAAAATGGACATACCATATGAACAGAGATGTTACGCGCCTTTTATTTTTTGCAGAAAAATGTGAGCATAGTGTGAAGAGAGAACATCATAGAATCTTCTTACCTAAATACCCAGAACTAGCCACAAAAAGAAATAAGCAGAATTTGGCAGATCAAAAACTCTCAATATCTGTAAGCAGATTGCTTTCAGCTGTTGAAATAGCTGCTATCAAAATGGAACTTGAACAGCAGCTTCCTATTGATGGACTCCCCTTGGAAGATGTGGAGAACGTACCGGATCCATTAGAACCACATCCGGATATTAATAATGATGATGTGGATAGGGAAATCCCAGAAAAACTACAGCCCCTTGATAGGAATTTTGGTCATGCTTTACTAGAGTTCAGATATGTAGAACCAACACTAAGGCATTCTCTGCCCAAAATTGACATCACAAATGATCTGCGTGCACTAAAATTTAACAGCAAGGTTTTACCTACGTGTTTGATTGTTGTTTGGATATGGATGTCAGCAAAGTAAGGTGCAAATTGGATCGATTAACTCTATATAAAAAAGGAAATAAAATCAGAAAGATGATAAACCATGTTCCTAAAATCATCTACCCTCGGCACATCAAGAAATTAACACCAGCAATATTGTATGAGTGCCACTGTTCTGTTTGAACATTATAATTAAAAACAACTGTATTGGTTTAAGAAACACCACATGCACTTTTAATTTTAAATATCATTGGTAAATATTATGAATAAAAATGAATAACATTGATCGAAAATTATTATATAAAACTCTCTTCAGTTATCGCTTATATCCGCTATCTTGAATTAGTTCCATCAACTATATAAAACTTATTTTTCCGTGTAGTATTAAAAGTTGTACATATATTAAACAAAATGAAGAAATAATATGTTGCATTCAAAACCGTGACAATGAACCCTGCAATAGCCCTTCCTTCTATAGCCCTTCCTAGAATTGACGCAGCGCCACAGGTAGGTGTAACAGGAGCTGCGCGTGATGTGCGGAGTCTCCGGTTGTCACTCAGGCGAGCACTCAGGCGTGAACAGACCAAAGCGGAGCGGACTATAATGAGTTAGTTCCGACCCAACATAGGCCCCAAAATTGGCATTATAGAAGAAGCTCACTGTAATTCTTCGTTTCGAAATATCTTAGCATCTAATATGTACCACATGGATGCCACGTCGAAATGAAATAAACAAAAAATGTTATTTTTACTTTAGAATTCACGTAAAAGTTCATTTTCACAGTTTTGAATGCAAAATTTGTTCTTGCTGATAGCGTTATTCTTCTGAATGAGTAATGGAATCAAAATTATGGAAATAAGAGAAAATCCGGATGGAGAAAAAATTGTATTCCAATTTTTATTAGACCATTTATAAGCTACCAAGAAAGACAAATTTCCTATTTTGTTAAATTACTTTTTAATCAAAAACTTGCATTGGAAACAAGCAGTTAAACTTTTAAGCAAAAGCAAAGCATTTTTTAATATAATAGTTGAACTTTTCATTAAATGAATAACTTTTGAAGATAAAAAATCTATGTTTTTCGATGCCAGTTGAATTTTTGAATAAAACATTAATTTTCAGCCACGAAAGATGCATTTTTAACCAAAAAGTTGAACTTTCCCTTAAATAATTGAATTTTTCAACAGAATAGTTGATCCAAATAGTTGTTTGGTAAAGCCGGAAAAAAAATTTTTAGTGGTCATTAGAATTTTCTGACACAAAAAGTTCAATATTCAACAAGAAAGATCAATTTTAAATGATAAATTTTAACTCTAAGCGAAAATGTGATTTTCCTACAAAAAAAAAGTTAAAAAATAAAAGCTAAAAATAAAAGAAAAAATAGGCTGAAAAATCTAATTTACAACCCAATAGTTGAATTTTCAACTAAAATGATCAATAACATTAAACCAAGTAGTTGATGTTTTAACCAGCGAAGATGAATGTAGGAGTTAATATTTAATCCGAAAAATATTTTTATTTAATATTAAAAACAGTAGAATTCAATTTAAAAAATTTTTATTTCAAAATATATAAAATTTATAGTTTCCCCAAGAATATTAAGTAAAGCTTTTTTTCTTTAAAACTTCAAAAAAGGTTTAAGAAGCTTTAAATTTTTTTTTTGAAATCTTCAGAAACTGAAATTTTTGTTTAATTAGAAAAATTTCCGTAAAATCCTTTGGATTTTTTTTTTTGACAATTTCATGAATCTCTTGAAATGCTTTAAATTTTCGTTAAATACTCTCTGTAGATTATTTGAAAAAAAGTTTTAATCATTTTTAATTTTTCCAAAAATCTTAAAAAATTATTTTATTTTCTTCCAATCTTCAACAATCTACGGTCTGTTTTATATTTTTTAAATCTTTACAAGTTTCAAATTATTTTGGATTCTTTTTAAAGCTTCTAAATTTCTCTTAAACTTATTATTTTCATAAATATTTTTTATTATTTTTTAATTTGATACAAAAATAAGGTTATAGCATGTAAATTAATAATACAAGAAAAATACTGTTTTATACGTAAATTAAAAAAATATATTTACTTTCTTAATCATACTTACAAATTATTATAATAATTAACTATGAAAACAAAAAGTTTCTTATCGTATCTATGCTCGATTTCCTGGCTAGTAAAACACCTTGAAAAATACGTATGACATCAAATTATGACCTTCCGGATTATTTTGCACAATCTTACGCATTACAAAATTCTTACATTTTTCTTTGCAAACATTTGTTGTAGGCCATGCCATCATCATGCAAGTAATGCCATGCATATGATAAACATCATTAGGACACGAATTTTGTATGTAAACTGGGTCTTTATTTCCACGCGGTTATGTGACTATACATTCTATAAAGATTATTTTCAACGGAAATGAATTTAAATAAATTTGAGAATTAAAGAAGCTTCCAATGTAAACCTTTAAATTAGACATATTCTTAAACCATTTTCAAAATTTCATGATTTCAATCTATAAATAAGAATAAGAATAATAAGAAAATAAGAAATTTCAATTCTTTTTCGTTGACAATTCTACTATGATATTTCTATTATATATTTCTTATTTGGTTAAAAATTCTATTATTTAGTGATTCTTTTAATTATTTTGTTGAAAAATATTTGGTCAAAAAGTCTTTTTTTGTTGTTGTCAACAATGCAACTACTTGGTTAAAAGTTGAACAACTTTGCTATAAATTATTTTGTTTGTTAGTTGAAGATTCATCTCCTTGGTTGGATATTTAATTATTCTATTTTTAGAACATTAATCTTTTTTGTTCAGAAAAACATCTTTTGGGTTCAATGCGAAACTCTTTCTTTTAGATAATTTTTGTAAAGAATCATCATTTTATTTTAAAATTAAAATTTTTTTTTGATAAGGCATCCTTTTTCTTTAAAAATTCGTATTTTTGTGTTGAAATTTAATCTATTTTGGCAAAAAAAGTTGTTTGTTTTTGTTCAAAATCACAATTTGTTGTGACAAACTATTTCGTAGAAAATGTTATCTTTTTGTCTTGAAGATTCACCAAATTTTATTAAAAATTAACATTCTTGTTTTAAATAAACTATTTTGACGAAAGTTCATATTTCTGCTTAAAACTTCTAATATTTAGTTGAAAATAAAACTATTTTATACAATTTTTAGTACTTGGACGAGAATTAAACTATTTAGTAGAAAATTAAGTTTTGTTATTGAAAAACTATATTTCCGGATTCAAAATTTAATTTTCAATTTCAACAGTTTTCAACATCTTTTTTTTCGCAATTTTATTATTTGGTTAGAAATTTAAATATTTTGTTAATGATTCATCGATTTTTTTAAGTCATTCTTTTGGTCGAAAATTTATAATAAGGGGTTGAGTATTAAACTATTTTGTTGAAAATTCGACCTCTTGGGTTGACGATCAAACTTTTTTTATAAATAATTCAACTTTATGGTTAAAAATAAACTTTTATATTATAAATTAACATTTTCAGGATACGAATTCAAGTGGTCTGTGGAAAATTCATCTTTCTGGTTTGAAAGCTCAAATATCTGTTTACATTTTTCTCGGACTGTATTTAATTTAAAATTAAAATCTTAAAATATAATTACTTTATCAAAAGTTTATTTTTTGTTCAAGATTCAACGCTTTAGTTGAAAATTTATCAAAATTATTTAATTATAAAACATTTCATATTATTATTTCACATTAAATTGTATTATAAACTTTTTATTAGTAAAATAGATTAAACAAAATTTTTTAATGACTTTTTCAAATTCAACAATTTTAACATGATTTCAAACGGTTCCTAAATATTTTTACTTTTTTCACAAGATTGAATTCAGTTTCAAGAGATTTAACCAGATTTTCACATATTTCAAGAAATTTCTCAATATTTTGAGGAAGCTCAGATGACTTAAAATATTTGCAAACACTTCCAGGGTTTTTGAGGGATTTCAAATGATTTCAAGAGATTGAAAAAACTTTAAGGGATTACAAAGAATTTTCTAAGATGTTCAAGGATTTCAAGATATTTCTGGCGAAATTTCAAAAATAAATTAAATTAAATCTTTAAGGGATTCCTGACTTATTTTAAAGGTTTCAAAGTATTTTGCGGTCAGAACTTAAATTTACTTAACTTACACGGTAAATATTTCATTTTTGTTTGAGAATTGATATTTTAAAATAAAAAATTGAACTATTTGTGTAGAGTTGAGCCACACTGATGAAAATTGATTTTTTTGTCGAACACTGTTTGATAAAAGATTTAACAGTTTTGTTGAATATTCTTTTTTATTGTTTAAAATTTTTTTTTTGTCCGAGAATGTAACTTTTTCATTCTTAGTTGAAAATTAATCTTTTTACATTCTCATTAGAGAAGGTATTAGATTTGTGTAAAATTTGACACCCCCCCCCCCCCCCCCCCCCCGCCAGTTGTTGTCAAATGTCCACGTTTTGAGACCCTCTGGAACCGAAAAACAGGTTTTTACGAATGTGTCCTGCTGTATTTCTGTATGTCTGTATGGCTGTATTTGTGTATGCATGTCTGTCTGTGAACACGATGACTGTTAAATAAAAATTAATCTATTAGATTGCCCTTTGATACACTTATTCAGTGTCCTAAACTAAAGGTCAAGTTCGTTATCCAGCCATTTTTAATAAAAATTTAAAAAGTGGGCACATTTAAAATATTTTTGAGAACGCTTTTTTAAAAATTAAAAAATTCTCTGTACGGTTATTCATAGTATTAAAAAATTCAAACAATTTATTCCAATAACGCACGATACAAAAAAGTCAAGATAAGAAAAGTGTTGCTTTTTAAATGCCCTGCAAGATTATCATAACAACTATTTGAATTTATTACGAAAAATCAAAATTTCATATTTTGACAGCATACAAAATAATGAAAAATCAAAAAAATACATTTTTCGGCTAAAATATGCAAAATACAGTAAAAGACGAAGAGACGAAAATTGTGCATTTTAAAATATCTCCAAATATTATTATTAGTTTTTTCTGTGAAATTATTCATGACAAATCAATCATTTTTACATTCTTATTAGAGAAGGTATTAGATTTGCGTAAAGTTTGACCC
>NC_046662.1:21185726-21186694 GCF_010883055.1 Belonocnema kinseyi | reverse complement strand
CCCGCTCCCTCAGTTTTTGTCAAAAGGTCCACGCTTTTGAAACCCCCTGAAGCCGAAAAAAAGATTTTTACGCATTTGTCTGTCGGTCTGCCTGTATGTATGTATCCCTTTCTGCCTGTGAGCACGATGACTTTCGAAAAAAGCGCATTTTGAATATTTTTAAGACAACTTTTTTCAGTATTCAAAACTTTTCTGTACGGATGTTTATGGTATTCAAAAAGTTGAACAATTTATTCTACTGACTTTTCTCATAAATTCAAAAATTACAGCATACAAAATAATGGAAAATCCAAAAATTACATTTTTTCATACAAAAATTTCACAGTATTTCAAAGATCCTCAAATATATAAATGCATTTTCAAACAAAAAAATATATAAACATAATTTTATATATACATACATACATACATATAATTAAACATTTGTCATAAGGACAACCCCGGGAGCGGGTGCTAATCTGAAAAATTGCACCCGCTTCCAGCGAAATCGCGGTAAAATTTCAGCCATAACCACGTCTCACAACCGTGAGATAGGTGGTTACAGTCTGTAAAGGAATCAATACGACGATACAGCAAAAGCCTCGTGGACCCTAAGAATATGGAGCGACCCAAGGACAACCGCCTTCTGCATTTTTCCCGCAAGTGTTCTAGCATATTGCTGACACGCAGGGATGCTTTTTCGGCTATTAGCAAGTGAAAGCTTGGCACCTCCAAGAGCGCCGATGATAAGGACGATCAGTTTAACAGAATATTCCGGGTACAATCGTTGCAACTCCCTTATAAGGTCTCGATACCCCTCTTTCTTTTCATTCTCCTTGGCTATGATGTTTTTGTCAGCTGGTGCCGGAAATTCGATAACGAACATTGTTCGCTTCTCGAAGTCAAGAAGAACCATGTCAGGCCTCGAGTGAGCAACAGAAACAATAGTCGAGAATATAAAGTTCCAGTATATACGGCACTTCCCATTC
>NC_046662.1:21171392-21185626 GCF_010883055.1 Belonocnema kinseyi | reverse complement strand
AAGGTCACGAGATCCCGCTGATCCATCGCATTGAATCCATTTTCATTGGCTCCCCCAGCTCTAGATTGGTCGGCATTGTTGGCCGATCCATTGTCGGGAGCCGTGCGCGTTCTGCTGTTTTGAACCGCACTTACTACAACTATGTTTGGTGTTGTCATTGTTGTTCCCACGAGAAGCTAGGGAAAGGGGTTCGTCCATCCTTGTACAGCCCCGCATGCAAGGATAAGGCTGCTTACTCTGAGAGGTCGCCTGGTATCCCAGAGTCACCGTTCTAGACACCTCACCCAAGTGCCATTCAGCTTTCGGCACGGTTTAAAAGAAATTCGGTAACTTTTTAAGACTGTCAAAGGGTTTCCAGAGAATAGAAATTTTCTTAGGCTTGGCAGAAAAGAAGTAAAAGACTTTTTTGGAAGATTAATTTGGTGAAAAACATATTTTTATATCATTTTCAACTAGAACAGATCAATTTTTAATTTAAAATATACATTTTTAACAAAAAATTGAATAGTTACATTTTTAATTCAAAAAGTAATTAGCCAAAGAGATGCATATATATATTAATGTATACGGAGAGATTTTCCCAAAATTACAAAGGTTTTATAACGTGCCTTTGCTTTGGCCTTATTTTTTCTAAACGTTAGTCTAAAAATCCAGTCACATCATTTTTTACCATGAAAGAATGGTAGTTTTGCTGACAGAAATATAAAGTTTTCTACTTTAATGACAATACTTGCAGTATACAAATTTTATATTTTGACAGATAAAACAATATCACACAATCTAATTATATTAAGGGGTTATATACAGTTAGAATTTTCAAAAAATCGATTTTTTTTTGTTTCTTAATGTACATATATTTAGGAATACACACAGAAAATTTCATATCGTTCCGGTGAATATTTTCGAACTTACACGCAAATTTGAAAATGCTCAATGTGCATTCATATGCCGAAAAAGAAGATGAGCAGCGCGTGAACATTTCCGATCTCAGAGCGTGTGAGAGCACCCGCGATGAAAGAATGGCCGGCGGACAACATCAGCTCGAGTTATTAGAAGCTGCCGAAGCAACGGAGGATTTATTATATGGTCCTGGAATAGACGACTCCATGTAAGTTAAAAAAAAATTTTTCTCCTATGTAAAGTGCTTTTCAAACTTTAAACGCGTTTTTCTCAAAAGTGTGTTTTCAAAGTCGGTGACCAATATTACTCGAAAACGGCTAAACCGATTAGTCTCAAATTTTAACACGAGCTTCTTAAATATATTTTTTAGTAATTAATCGAAGATTTTTTCTCACCAATAAATATATTTTTTTATAAGCAATTTAAGGCCGAAATTTTGGTCAAAAATCGATTTTTTTTTTGTTGAAAATCCGCCATTTTGTCAAAAAAATTTATTTTGCTTATTCCTTCGATTAATTACTAGATTTCACATTACTTTAACGAAATCTGTTTGGTTTTTTAGTTTCAGATGATCCAGTTCAGAGATATAGTGGTCACCGCAAAATGTCTTTTTTGACAGGAGCTCCCGGAGATCAGCTGTAGCTCCTTTTCAAATAAATATTTTACTAATACTAAGTTTTAAAATACAGTTAAAAGATACCATAATATATGTACAAATTTTTTTATCAATAAATTTAAAAGTTTTCTCAGAAAAATTTCTGGAAAAACTCGCTTTTTTCGGCCTTCTAACTGTATATAACCCTTTAATAAACGTAATTAAGTCCAAAATTATACTATATCTCATAGATAAGTGAGGCCTGGCCAGGGGGGGCAGGCCCGACGGAAATTATATTTACAAGTGCTTAGGCGATACCCATGTCACAAGTTTCGTCGATAAATGATCGAAAATGTAGAACTGCAACTTATATTGTGGGCTACATGGAAGAAGCTATTAATTATTATTATTATTAATGCGGTTGGTATGCAGTTTTCTTGTATTGGTAAGGTAGAAACATTGCGTAAATTCCGTTTCTAGTAAAATGTCAACGAATGAGAGGTTATATTACAGCTATCTCTATTTTTATTCAAAATAACTTATTTTTCTTGTTAGAATCTTTAAAGAAAATTTTTCCAGTACATAAAATACCATAGAAGTAAACCATCATATTTTCTTATCTTAAAATATTTTAATTTTCATAAAAAACTGCAGTCGGCTTTGTCCTCCGGTAAGAGGCAAAGCCGACGAAATACAGCTTGTTAGAAATAATTAAATTACCAAATCATTGTTTTGTTCATGTGTTTAATACTTATAGAAATATGATATAAAATAATGTAGAACTCGAAATGAAAAAAAATGGAAAAATTCAACATCTTATTAACTTTAAAAAAATCATTGACTGTTAACTGGTTGGAGTTGCCCCCCCCCCCCTTTCCCTAGTTGGTTTTTTTGACCACAAATAATGATTTTTCAACTAAAAAGTTTCGATATTTAATTGAAAATATTAATTTTGAGTGAAAATAGAAAAAGGGGGTTAAAAAATTAATTCTTAACTGAAAAACGACTTTATAACTAAAAAGTTTAATTCCAAAGAAAGAGATAAATTTTCATCTATAACGATCTGTCTTCACAAAAAAAAAGAAAATTATTTTTAGTATAAGAATTCTACAAAGAGGTGGAATTTTCAATCAAAAAGATAATTTTTTGACTGCAAAAACATTGTTAAATTAAACGTGCTTTGTAAGTTTTAAATATTTTTCTTGAAAATCATGTTTTTTACTACTGAATACGTTCAATAATATATTTTTCTGATCGAAATAATTTTTTCTTATATCAGGAATGACTTTTTCATTTCAAAATAATTATTTCTTTAAACCCGAAAATTGTCTTTTGATCAAAAAAATATTTGATTAAACGTATTCATTACTCGGTACTTAAAACTTATTGAATATAGCATTTACACAATTTTCATCTATTCAAACCACTTTTACCTCTATAAACTTGGGAAAGTTACTCTTTTCTAAAATTAATGACGCATGTACCTTAAAAATTGGGTAAAGCCGCTAATGTGGGGTAAAGTTGCACACGCCTTATTTTATATTTAAAAATTCAATATCAATTATTTTGAAATTTTCTTTGGTGCGAATTTGTTGGCTAGCAACTTTACCCTGTATTCACCCCATTTTGCATTTACCCCATTTTGCGGTAATGAATGTTGAGAGTGACATTCTTTGTAGAAGACAGTTTGCAATTATTAAAAGAATTAAAAATCCTTTAATTGTGCTTTGTCACAGGAAAGGTGGAGAGAATTCGAGTTTTTTTTTAGTCTCTTACAGTATGTTCCTTATTCTTCAGCATTTTCTTATTACATAAATTATCATCTAATTATGGCTTGAAGTATTCATTTGTTTAAATAATTGTGACATCAAAAATGGTTAAATTTATCAACTGTATCATTCACCGCAAAAAATAATAACTTTTCACGATTTGCATGGGAGAAAAGTTTCTTTAAACGAATAATAATTGTTTAAGCAATCGAAAAATAGTTTTAAAATACTTGAACTGTTATCCTTTACCGAATACTAATCATGTATATCAATAAAGCAAAGTTTTCAAATAGTCGTTTTTGACATGAATTTGACATAAAACTGCTATTTTCAATTTTTTGGGGCATATTCTGGACAAATACAAGGAAGTTTTGGGTTCATAGCCACAAGTTAATGTATAAAAATCATTCCCTGTAAATTTCTTAAAAATAAACTAAATTTTAATTTATGAGATGGTGATAATAAGTAATTTTTCCCATTTTTGTTAAAATTAAGCATTTCTCATTTAAAATATTAATATTGAGCGATTAAAATAAATATATGGTATTTCTTTATTTGGGTTACTCAAAATCAGGAAAAATGGGAAAAAATGGGGTTTGCTCTCTGGCATCGAAAACATATTTTGTAATGTATTTACAAAATTTACAAGTTACAAAATCTATACGCACCATAATTAACATAGTATATTCTTCATAAACTCTCTTGCATCACTGTTTATAAAATTCGTTTTTGATAAAAACCCTTAATGACCAGGACTGATTTTTAAAACAAATTTTCTTAATCATTGATGCAAGATAAAACTTTTTACTCTCGTGATATATTATTTTTTGTACGACAAGCTATTATTGATTCATAGCCATTTAAAAAATATATTTTATATAAATCCAAGTTCCCTTCAATAATTGCATTTTTCTATGGAACATTAGAAAAATCTACAACCCAAAACAAGTTTTTAAGTCTCAAACAGAAACCTGTTGAAAAGTAGTACATGAATACCCTGAATGTGTATAAATAATTGATATCCCATTTATGCGTTTTAATTTAAAAATGAAGAAATGTTTATTTTTCTTAACTCTGTTCAAACAATTAAAAAGCAATATTTCTAAATTTTAGACGGGTAACGTCTCGTTTACAATTTCACAATATGACCTACTTATTGTTTCAATAGAGTTTAGAACATTAGAGCATTGCGTTATTTGAGTAAACTTTCCAATTTTTGCACGATTTCTATTTTTATAACTTTTTAAATAATTATATACAGGCCTAAGCAAATTCATTGATTATTTGTATCAAGAAATTATGTGCTTGCAACCATTGAATTAGAAAATACCTCGACTAATCGAATTAGTAATATTCTAATAATGTTTGGTTGCTCATTTTTCGATAATCGCATCAATAAAATTTCGCTAGTAATAAGTTAAATTTTACTAGTTTGGATTCAGAGACACTCTAAAGTATCTTTTGCATAAAAAAGACTATGTAATTAAGATAACCTACTTTAGGCACTCAAGGTCATAATATGGCCCTCTTATTCTTTCCGTAGAAGTAAAAATGTTACACTATCGCGTCGTTTTATTAAACTTTTCTATTTTTTTTTATTTCTTTATTTTTTCTATTTTTACTCCTAATTATTGTATTCGTTGTTCTTATCTCTACTGTAAGATATTCTTTTTGTTTAAATTAATATCTTTCAAACAGGAGCAAACAAGTAAAATAATTCAATTTGAAAAAAATGTAATACTATTTAAAACATTATTCTTGTTTCTATACATTTATTATTTGTTCATTACTAAAAAATTACAGCAAAACTGAAGTTTTCCGAAAAACGCAACTGGATAGTATCACTCTAAGAGAAAATTGTTTTAAATAATAATCAATTGTTTCAATCATTATGTTTGTTAATTTGAATAAATTATTACCGCATTAAGTGAACGTTGGACAAAAAGTTTAAATTTTCAGAAGAAACTCGCTACTATCTAGCACTTATATAGGAGAAGATAGTTATTAACATTAATAATTTATTTGAACATTGGCATTTGCTAAATTGCCTGAATTATCAATTACACATAATTACACTCTGAGTACCAAGTGGAACAATAGCTTAATATTGCAAGAATAACTGCAGATTTCTTGCAATTATCTAAAAGAAGATAGTTATAAACAATAATAATTTTTATAAATAATAAGTTTTATTTAATTTTTTCAATTATTGCCTCGCTCTGACTAAAAAGTGGAGAAAATATTGAATATTTAAGGAAAACTGCAATTTTCCAGAATTATTAAAAAACAATAACAAGAAAAATACTTCTAAATTGGTTTAACAATTATTTTTGTAAACTCGCATGAATAATTACCTGAGACTATTTAAAAAGTAGAAAATAAGTTAAAGAACTAGGGGGAAAAGCCTCTTTCTAACCCTAGTCTAAGAGAAAACTTCTAAAAACCATAATAAATTGTTTAAAAAATTCATATAAACATCTGATTTCCAGTAGAAAGTAGTGTTTATGGATTGAAAACAATTTGTATTTATAAAATCACAAAAAGTCATAATTAGCGGCAAAGATAATAAATAAATTTTGAACGAAAAAAGGTAGATTTGCAAGCTAAGAAACGAATTTTGAACTTTGCTTGCAAATCTGACCGCTTCTAGGGCGCACGACTGTTAGTTCTCGCGCTTCACGTTCGATAATATATTTATCTCGCGCTTCGCGCTCTATAATGTTTTTACCTCGCCCTACACTCTCGGTCTTTGCGTTTCCCCCACACTTGTGCGCAGGCTTTTAAAAATTAAAGGTCAGCAAATCGACAGCTATAATTTGTTGATTGTGAATCCTCTTTTGTTAAAGCTCCTTCGGTTTTAATGAACACATTCTCATCACGTGTCTCGTGCTTCGCACTCCATTTTCGTTAAAATGTGAACTTTTCTACACTATGTAAACCACTATTTTATCAAGTGTATATTATATTTATTTCCGCACATAGGGCTCGTACTGCTTATTCAGATATTGAAAAATAATGTGCAAATTTTATTTTTCATGTTTACTTTCACATCTACTCCTTGTTCTGCGCACATTTTTATTCTTAACTACCATTAAAAGCCTATCATTTCGAAAAATTTATATTATCACAATTGATAATATGTATTAGTATTCGAAAATTCGTATTTTCATTCTCTTGTATTTGAAATTGCTGTAAATTGCGCATCATATAAAAAAACACAATTTTGTTATTAAACATTGTATTGCAAATTGTGTCGTTTTTCCATAAATTTAATTTGTTTATCTTTTATTTTATTGGTTACGACTTAAACTAAAAATACACATTCTAGCGTGTTTTCGTACCTTGCATCGTTTTTCCAAAGATTTGATTTTTTCATTGTGAATGTTATTTCTCACGGCTAAAACAAAAACTGCTTATTATATCAAAATGTGTCTGATAACAAATTTTAGATCTTTTTTGGGTAAACAATTTTGGACTCTTTATTTTTTTCTTAACTTTTCTATCAAAAAAGATTGATTGGTACCAAAATACGTGAATTTTGAACTGAAAATTTGAATTTTTAAAGGAATTTTTAATCAAATTAGTTACTTTTTAAAGAAAATTAAAGAAAATTTGGGCAAAAAGGATTAATTAGTCACAAAGAAGAGTAAAATTATACCATAAAAGACGAATTTTCAACCAAACACATGAATTTTTAGACAAATAGTTGCATTTTCAAACGGAGAAGTTTTGCAGTGAAACAACAAAAACTGTGATAGTAGATATTACAAATAAAAAAGTTTTAATTTTTTTCAAAACAATTGAACTTAACTAACGAAGACGACCTTTCGACGACATACTTGAATCCTCAACCAAAATAGCTTAATTTCCAACCAAACAGTTGTGATTTTTTACTTATAAAGATGCCATTTCTACCAAAATAGAAGAATTTCCAATCTAAAAAGACGAATTTTCAACCGAAACAGTTGCGTTTTCAATCCAAAATAATAACTTTTCGAGAAAACTGTTGAATTCCCAAGAAAATAATAAAATTTACTTTAATTTCAGTTAATCTAAAATTTCTTGACTTTCTGTATCTCCTGATCTGTAGCAACCATGATTAAGTTTTTTTATATTCTAATCCTAAAGAGAAGGTACTGGTTTTATGTGATAAATTACTTTCGCGGATTCCATCAAATGTCGACGTTTTGAAAGCCCCTAGGTCAGAAAAAATAGCTTTTAAGTCGGTGTCTGTCTGTCGTCGTTGTCCTTGTCCTTGTCGTTATAGCATTTTCAAAATACAAAAAACCAAACAAAGCAGGATACGAAGAGATAGATCGACAAAAATTGAGCACCTAAAAAAGAAAAACAAATTTTTCTGGAATTACTTTTTGTTGGATAAGTAGTTTTTGTTTTATCCTTGAAAACATAATTGAAAATAACGATATTATATTTGTGTACAGCGATACAAGCTACAAGAATAAGTGAGACAAAATCTATTCAACCAAAAAAAAAGTACAAATTTTTTACGAATATTTTTACATTCTCATTCATGAGACTAGAAACTATCTCATTTCAATTTTTCTATTACACAAAAATTAAAAAGGTTTGAGCCTTTTAAAAATTGGAATAAACATTTTCTATCAGTTTCAGGAATTTTTGTCGAATTTCCTGATACGCGTCAAAAAGACTTACAAATTAGCCTAATGACATTTTTAAATTCGATAAAACTTCAAATAGTTATATGCTTTTCAACATTTTGAAAATTTGTTTAAAAAGAAAAAAAAAGTTTTAATAGGTAAGAAATATCAATTCAAATTTCTACTAGATGTAAAATATATGTTTTTCGAAACTATTATCATGCAATTTTGGTTTTTAAGAGATCCATAAGTTTAAAACGTTAATTTTTAGTAGATTTTAACAAGATTTAGAAATTATCTTGATAAAGTTTTTCAAGTGGATACGAATTATCGAGCGCGAAGCGCGAGTATCGTAATGAGAATGTAATTGTGAAAGCCGTAGGTACTTTGAGAATCTACTTTAAAAACAAGTCGAAAAAAATTCAGTTACAATTTTTGGCTATAATTCCTCAGAAGTTTAAATCAAAGTTTTGATTTAATTTATAGTATTTACGATATTAAAAAAAAGTTAAAGTGTACGCATTAAACGTACAAAAACGAGCGCATATTTCTTTTAATAGGAAGGGTAGTTTTTCTTTTAATTGTAAAAAACAAGATTAAAAATAACCTATTGAAGATAAAAGGTTTTTTTGCCTTCAACTTTTTCAGAATTTCCTCTAGTTTTATTTTGAAACTTTTTTCAAAAATATCTCCGGGACGCACGGGTGTTATGTTTAGATAAGTTAGAATTTTAATCGGAACCCCTTAATATTCAGTTTTAGCAAAAAGAAAAGAAAACGCGCATTACCTATTTAATACGGTAAAAAGAATCTTTTTGTACAAGATACCTGGACTATAACGAAATTCAGTGAATTCGAAATATTCTAAGGATTCAAGGAATTCAGCATCTTTGAAGAATTATGGAAATTTAGAATATTTAAGAAACTTCAAGATTTTAGACAATTCCAAGAATTCCAGAGATTCAGATTATTCAAGGCCAAGCAGAGTATTCAGAGTATTCAGAGAATTTAAAGAATTTCAGGAGATCAAAACATTCATGGAATTTAGAGTCTTCAGAATGTTTAATTAAGCTATACAGGGAATTTAGAGAATTTCAGAGATTTTAGAGCATTTATGAGATTCAAGGAATTCGGACAATTTTAGAAATTTTACGAAATTAAGAGAATTCAAAGCGTTCATGAAAATGAGGGAATTATAGAAGCTTAGAGAATTCAAGGTACTGCAGGAATTCAAGGAAATTTACGTATTAAGAATAATCAAGGAATTCTGGAGATTCCGATAATTTAAATAATTTCAGGAACTCTGAATATTCAAGGAATTAAAGTAATCTGAAATATTTGCCTTGCTATAAATATAAAACTTTTAATTTTCGAGGAAGGTTAAAAAAATCTTCTTACCTTTTCGCATAATAAAGTAAAAAGCATAAAAACACTGTTTCTATTTGAAAATTGAAAATTGTAATAGATTTCAACTATTTAACTATTTTTAATGGAACTAATATCAGAAGTCTAAAAGGTTGAAAGGTTTTTCTTTATTCCATTTATTTTAAGGAATAAAAATTTTAAAAATTCTTCACTTTCACATTGTACATATATTAAAGCGTTTTATTAGGAATAAAATTGTGTCTACAATCTGAAAGGATTGACAGTTTATGCATACACTTAATTCTAAATGGTATAACTTTAAGCATATTAATAAATTTAAAGGACGAGTGAAACAAAATTGCGATGTATTAAATTTATAACCTTTTAATAATTTCATGAGTATCATTACATTTGATACAATCTGAAAAGTAATTGAATTTCAAAGCGTATAATTATTTAAAAATTTTAATCACTTATTCTTATATTCTACTTACAAATTTTACATGCTTACTGACAAAAAATACGTAGCAGATTGTAGGCTTTCTCTAAGACCCCCTATAACGAACCGTAACGAAATATTTCTACCCACCCCCCTTTTAGTTTACGTAGTTTAAGGTCTCCATAAATACCACGAGCATCTATACAGAGAACTTTTGAATCTTAAAAAAATGAGGACTCAACAATTTTTTAAATGCGCTCACTTTTTGAATTTTTCTTCAGAATTTCTGACTAACGAACTTGACCTTCAGTTTAGGACAAAGTGTATACCAAATGACAATTCAACATGTCAATTCTTTCGAAAGTTATCGCGTTAACAAACTAAAAATGTACAGACTCACAGACGAAGAGGCAAAAAGACAGATTTGTAAAAACCTGATTTTCGGATTTAGGGGGATCTCAAAACGTGAACATTTGACTAAAACTGTGGACAGGGGGTCAAATTTGACACAAATCTCATACCTTCTTTGATGAGAATGTAAACACTAATAATAAAACAAACAAAAACAACTGTTATTTGTAATAGTCACGGTCCCCCCGCCAGCGCGGCACCATACCCCACTCTCTCTGTGAAATACAAATATCTGTGAAGGACCATTTTAACCTCTTTAATTAACCTTATAAATATGTGAAAAATGAAAAGTCAGAATATTCAGTTGCTTACAAATTACCAAACGCGTCGTTTTCTTTATATTTGTAAAATATGAACTTTATTTCCCTGCTCTTGACGTTCGATCTTTTCCTTACTTTCTTTGGTAAGTATGACAATATAATATTTTATAGTATCATAACTATCTATTATTTTATTACAAATTTTTCTAGCGCTCTATACAAGATGGAGTCAAGTTCAGGTAAATAACCGTGTAAAGAAACAAGTTAAGGGTCATTCACAAAATAACTGAACCAATTTTGGGCTGTTTTTGACCCACCCTCCGTTATCCCTGGTTAATAACATTAGTAATATTTTACGCACTTGCCACCTTCCCAAAAAGTAAGTTAGCCCATAATTCACACAAAACCTAGGAAGTAGAGTAATTAATGATGAAAATAGGAGAATAATAGGGGTTTAAATTCTTTCAAATAAATTCCAATGATTAAAAAGCGCATGGTGCCATTTTCGATTAATTCTCGAAACATCTCGAAATTACTCGAAACAATTTGAAACTATTATCGTCCGGAAACATGTGTATTGATTGGATGAAGCTGTCGTTCCTTTTTTCGGTTAAAAATAAAAAGTCTGAAAACTTTAGGCTTACGAGAAATGTAAAGTTATCTAAATAATATATTCAATAAGAAAAATCAATGGAACAAAGGTGCCCTGTACTTTGATACACAAACTGTCATGTCACATATGTATAATGTGTAGATCTTTGAAGATTTATAAAAAATTAAGCTTTCTGTCCGAATTTTTACATTTTTCAAGAGAATAAAAAAAATCTTAAAATTTCTTGGAAAATTTAAACTGATTTTTTATTTGAAAACATAATTTAGGAGAAAATTGAGAATGATTTCAAAACAATTTAAATTATTTCCCAAACTTTCTCAAAAGAATGTGGACAATTTCAAAGTCAAATTTTTTAATTATCAAGATTACCAAAATTTTATAAAAAATTTGATCAAGTTTAAGAGCCATTCCAAAATTTGAAAAAGGTTAAGATTAAATATAAATCTTGAAAACATTTTTATAAATATAGGAAACGCGTATAATTTTAAAAACTTGGAAATAAAATTTTTGAAGAATTTGGGCACTTTTAAACCCAAATTTATCAATTACTGTTATTACAAAGTTTTAAAAAATCGGGTAATATTGAGAGACTTTTAGAAGTTTCAAAATTAATTTAAAAGTTAAAAATATTTGAAAATAGTTAGAAAAACTTACATTTTTTAATATTTGGAAATAAAAATGTTGAAGTTTCTTAAAAAATTTACAAGGATTCACAATAATAAAAATACCTTAAAACGCCTGGGAAAATTTAAACCGTCTTTTATTTTGAAAACTTAACTCTAGGAGAATATTTAGAAAGACTTTAAAGGCTTAAATGTTTTGGAAATGATTATAAATTAATATGAAATTTAAAAAGATTTATAAAAATTCAAAACAAAATGTAAATTTTTGACGATTTTGACAAAACTTACGAAACTTTTCCGGAAGTTTGAAAGGCTTCGAGGAAATAAAAAACTTGTTTGAGATTCCTAGGAAAATTTGTAATGTCTTTTCATTTTTAAAAATTGATTTTTAAAGAAAAACCATAAGAAGGTTTCCAAAAGTTTCAGAAGAGTTATAAAAATGTCTGAGAAAACAGCGGTGTCCCAGACTCAAGTATCCGGACTTATATGGCTGTATAAAAATATAAAAGTGAATCCAAAATTTCTTTTCCAAAAATCAGTTGAAGTGTTAGTTTTTGAGTTACAAAATATTTAAGCTGGACCAATTAGGAGCGCGGTATAAACAGTGGTGCGCCTATAAGCGGAGGTCCATCCCGCTCACGCACGAACGTCTTTTTATACCGCGCTAATGATTGGTTCAGTCTAAATATTTTATAAATCACAAAATAAAACTTTAACTGTTTTTGGAAAATGAAATTTTAGTTGTTTTTAAGTATCTTTTAAACTGACTCTACTTTTTCCTAAAATTTTGCAAAATCCTGTAAAATAAAAAAATTATACTTTTTCGACAAATAGAAAATATTTTTAAATAATTTGGAATTTTCTCAAGAATCTTACGAAAATGATATTTCGATAATCTTAAGAACAAATGAAGAGATCAGCCTAAGAAAGAAATATTTATTCTTAATTTTTATTTTATATTTAAAATCTTTTATCCCCTTAAATGATAATTTGGGTATCATTTTTTTTTCTTTCTTGACTGAAAAACTTTGTTTTTTTGTTTAAATTTGAACTATTTGGTAGAAAATTCGTCTTTTTGATTTGAAAATTTATCTTGTATAGTTGAGAGTTCCACTAATTTGTTGAATATTCCGTCTTTTGTGGTAGAAAATTTATCTTCTTAATAAAAATATTTTTTGGTTTAAAATACACATGGTACAATCTAATTTTGTTGTAGTTTTTCTTTTTTTCGTATAAATTCAACTGCTTTTTGTTTAAGATTAAATTATTTTAGGTTGCAACATCATATATTTTACTTAAATAATATATTCGATAATTTCAAAAAAAATAATAATAAAACTTTATATCACTAAGAAAATCATATTTTCAAAATAAATTTGAGAAACTCTCTAAATGATCTTAAACGCTTTTTTTGTGATTTAGAAACTTTTTAATGTAAATATGTAAAATGCATCTGTGGAAAAATGTAATAGTTTTCATAAATAAAAACAAGACCCTTTATTTGTTAATAGCTACAGTTTTCCTAATTTTTCCGTTCAACAAATTTCAAATACATTGCAATTTTCAAGAGTACAGAAAAAATCGTTAAATTTATTTCAATATTTTTTGTTCAAATTTTCGATTAACATTTTTTTTGTTCATCTACATAATTAAAATTTTCTTTTGAGCTATTGTTGTCTCGAAACCCGTGTTTGTGATTGGAGAAATATTTTTTTTGCATTTAAAAAACTGTTTGCAAATTTCAGGATTATAAAAAATTTAAGGTTATTTAAATAGGATGTTCAATAATAATAATCAATGGAAAGAGGTCTCCAGCATTTTGAAATACAAAATTTAATTTGCTTAGTTCAAGAAGCATAACATTGAATCCGAGTAGTCCACAATCTTAAAAAAATGGCATATTAATCATATAAAAGCGCAATGTTTAAAAAGGATTATAAATTTGTGATGTCAGCTTAGCTACGAATTATATGACTTTTGTAAACTCAATTCAAATTAAAAATTACTTTCTCAATACAGTAAGGACCCGTTTATTGCAGGACCCGTTTATCGCAGGACTCGTCTATTGCCATATTCGGGACCCGTTTATCGCGTGATACCTTACCCCCTCTCTTTACTTTCACATCTCTCGGTAAACCAATAGCTGAAAAGGTGGGACTGGGTTGATTTTAAACAGAAGACAGTGGTGTCAGAACGCGGATATCTCTAGCATGCGCAGTGTCACAACCCGGGTATCGCGTCCTCTATATATGTCGCGATATTACCGGCCGGACTCGAAAGGTAAACGTGGATCCGTTTAAAAAAATTTAAGACCTATGAAGATAGGTGAGTAAAAAAAATAACAGGTTTAAACAGAAAAATAATCACAAGCGTCCACTTTTATTATTTATTTAGAGGAAGGTTATTTTATACAATTAATGTAATGAATGTCGAGTTAAAAATATGAAAAGCTACTCGCGGAAGAGAAGAGAGAAAAAACGACTTCTCTAATCAAAAGCTAGTCTAATTTTGCCCTTCATATCAAGAATCGGTCTCCTCTTTTTTTTTTTGAGCCTCCGAGGTTTCAGAGCAAGGGTTTCTAGTGAAGATCATTTTTTAAGCCAATCAAATTTCTGGGTCCTCCTTTTAAGGAGGGTCTCCA
>NC_046662.1:21168084-21171292 GCF_010883055.1 Belonocnema kinseyi | reverse complement strand
TAAGGGCTTGAATGTACTATGAGACTTTTAAGTGAAACTATCACGGAACTCACCAGAGATCCGAGAAGTTTCTTATTTTATTAGTGTTCCTTTTAAAAAGACCATGGGAAATGATTTCAGTTTTCGTTGACGGAATATTTATTTTAGCGTCTTGGTGCCTTCTTTCCTTAGAAAAACTAATTAAATAGCTTTTTATGACTAACTGAGTGTCAGTTTCTTTAAAGCAACAACCTTTAGTATCCAAGTTCTTTTGTTTCAGGCGTCATTCACTCTACTGACACTCTTTTTATTAACTATTTGTCGCCATATTTTTCTGTCCTGGCATACTTCTCTAGCTTCTTTTATGTCCATGCATTTTTGCATGCAGGCTCTCTTGTTTCTGTGGCTTCTTATGTGTCTGCTAACTAGGATCTCAATCACACATTCTAACCATTCTTTCAGCGGTCTACCTCTGGGCACGCTGCCATTTACTTTACCTTGATACACTTGTTTCGTTAGTCGTTCATTTGGCATTCTCTCAACATGCCCGAACCATCTTAACCGATTTTTTTCCCATGTGTCTACTAACGTCTCTTCTGCACCACATTCTTTGAGAATTATGTCGTTACTCACTTTTTCCATCAGAGTTTTCCCGCATATCATGCGCAAGAATCTCATTTCAATGGCATTAACTTTACTCTTATCTTTTTTTTGATAGATCCATGTCTCGCTACCGTATAGTACAGTTGGTACAAGTATAGAGTTCTGTATTGCCATTTTAACTTTATTTGATACATTTTTACTTCTGATAAGGGGACCGCTCTACCAATAACCTTCTTACCTTCGTTTCTGCGTCTATCTAATTCCTCATCTATCTTCCCGTCTCTAGTAAATAAGCTACCAAGGTACACGAACTTATCAACTTGTTCAAATCTCTCATCATTTAACACAATATTGCATAGTGTTTTCTCACTCTTTCCTTCGAATATCATAGTTTTTGTTTTATTTGCGTGAATTTTGAGGCCCAGGCTCTTCATGCTTGCATTCAGTTTATTCAAAATTCTTGGTAAGTCTTCGATTGACTATGCCATAACAACCTTATCATCTGCGAACGCTAACCCACGTACTCTTACTGTTTCGAGATCTACACCCTCTTCGACGAAAAGATCCATTCTTAAACATTTTCCCATAAATAATATAAATAACCATGAAAACATAACCTATCCTTGTCTAACTCTTTGAATAATGCTTCTGTTATTTTCATTACCCTACGAATAGGTATTTTTGAGTATATTTCACTTACAGTACTTAATAAGCTAATCCCTTTGTAATTATTGCAGTCGCTTTTATCTCCCTTTCTTTTGTATATTGGTACGATAATCGCTTTTTTCCAATCGTCTGGGACGTCTCCCATCTCGAAACATAAATTTATCAATTCACACAGTCTATGTGGTATGCACTCGCCACTGTGTTTAAGCATTTCAGCGTTAATACCGGCTACTCCAGAAGCCTTAATGTTTTTCAAGTTCTTAATTATATCCCTAACCTCAATGACACAGACTTTTTCAATTGAGTTTTCTATTGCATCGTGTTCAACATCGCAGTTGTGGTGTCCTATAGCGTTATCTTCGAATTGCCTCCTAAAATAGTCTCTGAAAGCCTCTAGTATTCCGTCTCCATCATATACCATTTCCCCCCTACTATTTCTCATGTTGACAATTTCTGTACTTTTGTTTCCTTTCATTTTTTTATAAAGTAGTTTCTTGCTTCCTTCAAAGTCGTTTTGTATTTTCATCTCTTCTTCTGCTCAAATTGTATCTTTACTTACCTTAACTAATCGTTTAAGTATCCTGTTTTCGCGTCTATAATCATTTCTACGTCTACTTATTTCCTCATTGCTAAGACCTGCGATGTTCAAAGTTCTCTTGTACGCTTCTCTCTTTGCTTTTTGGGCAGCCTGAATTTTATCATTCCATCACGCATCACCAGACAATCTTCCTACAACTGCAGTACCACACACTTCGATCGTACATCTAATAAGAATATCCCCTAACTTTGTCCAGGTGCCCTCTATATCTTTGTTTTTTATATAGTCCTCCCATGTTGCCCTATCTATGCTTTCGATTACCTTATTTTGGAAATCTATTCGCACATCCGGTTTCTGTAGGTTGTCAATTTTTATTCGCGTTTGTTTTGTCTTCTTGGTTATCGTTTTTCTGACTTTAGAAATTAATGATATGTTTATTAATATAATTATTTCTATAGTAATTATTAAAACATGGCATAATTCCTACACTTTTCCCTATTTCTCTCTTCCTTTTTTTAATTTCTCTTTTTTTCTCTGTTTTAAATAAGCTTGTCCTTTTTCTCTTCTTCACTAAGATTTGAACTAAAGTAATAGAACCCAATAAAAAACATTTCTTTGAAATATCTCCTATTATATTTTTGGTTAAGAAGCCATCTTTTTTTTTTAAATTAAATTATTTGATTGAAAACCTTATTATTTAGCGGTAAATTTAAATATTAATTAAAAGCCATGTTTTTTATCAAAATTTCCATTTTTCTTTTAAAAATGTATCTTTCTAGGTTGAAAATTATCTTTTTTTTTAAATTTAACTATCTTCTAGAAAATTTGTATTTTGGCTCGAAAATTCAACTACTCGATTGAAAATGCAGCGGTTTTGGATTGAACTTTAATCTTTTTTGTTAAAAATGCATGCTTAAAAAAAATAAAAAATCTAAACTGTTGTGTTGACCAATTATCTTTTTGGATATAAAATTAATCTATTGATAGAAAAGTAATTTTTTTCATTGAAAATTCATCTTTCTTTGTTAAATTATAGATAATGTTGAAAAAAGTGTCTATTATAAATTTATCATTTTTTGGTTCAAGTTTAATATTTATGTTTAAAAGTTTAAAATTTTGAAAACTCGTTTCTTTTGTTTGAAAATTTATCTTTTTTTTGGTGACAATTCAACTATTTTGTTGACAAAATTTCGGCCTGAAATATTACAAAGACCGTATCTACAATCATTTTATTTAAAGGAATTTAAGCCCCTATTTTGTGAAAAATCACTGTATTTCCTCAGTTTTGAGAGTACTTTCGGCTGTGAATTCTGTAATCGTCATGTTATACGAGGGTGGATTGATAAGTTTCCGGCCTGACCAAGAGATGGCGCCACTAGGCCTACCTTGAGGTGGCGTTCTATAGTACCATCCTTAGATAGC
>NC_046662.1:21124400-21167984 GCF_010883055.1 Belonocnema kinseyi | reverse complement strand
GCTTGACGAATCATTCTATAGAGATGGCATTACTAGACTAGAACACCGCTATGAGAAATGTATCAGCCTTGGAGGAGATTATGTTGAGAATAAAAAAAAAAAATTCTTAAAAACGTTGTTTTTCTTGGTCAGGCCGGAAACTTATCAATCCACCCTCGTACGTAGCCCAAAATTCTATCAAAACATAGGAACGAATGTGATTTTTTCACGAAAAAGGGAAATAATGGAGGAATAAATTCTTTCAAATAACATTAATGCAAATACCATATTGATAGCAATATTAAACACTTTTGAATTCCTAAGAATTTAAGTTGAAATAAACATCAACAATAATATATAAATTAAATATATATCTATATATATATCAAATATATCAATAAACAAAATTAATTTTAAACAAAATACAATAATTTTCTGCAAAATAGTTTAATTTTCATCTTGTAAGATTAAATTTCTAACAAAAAATGAATTAATCTTTAAAAATATGAATTCTTAACAAACAAGTTCAACATTCAACCAAGCATTTGAATGTTCAACTAAAAAGACATGCATTTTTAAGCAATTAGTTAAATTTTTAACAAACAAACAAAATTTCTACCAAGAAAATTAATATTCTAACAAAAAAGACACAATTTTAGAAAAAGACATCAATTTTCAATAAAATTGTTGTATTTTAAATCCAACCAAATAGTTTAATTTTCTACGAAAGTGTTGAATTATAAACAAAGTCAGACTAATGCCGAGTCAAACAGTTCTATTTTTAACCAAAAAGAATTAATTTCAAACCAAAAAAAATTACTTTTCGACCTAAAACCAAAAAAAATTAGTTTTGAAGAAATTAGTACAACTTTTAATCAATTAGATTAACTTCTGACCGAAACAGATGAATTTCTGACCGAAGTAGATAACTTTTTAACAAAAAAGTTACATTTTCAACTAAAGATATGAAGTTTAACTAAAATGTTGAATCTTTAAAAAAGAGGAACAAAAAAGTTTATACATTTTGAAACCGGATGATTAATTTTCTAAGAATTAAATACTTAAATTATTAACCAAAGAGGCTACTTTTAAAAAATGTACATTTTTAACAGACTAGGACAACTTTCAACCAATTAGTTGAATTACAAACATGAATTTTCAATAAAATACATTAATTTTTGACAAAATTGTCAAATTTGTAGGACAAAAGGACGAATTATCAGCAAAACGATTGAATTTGCAAGCCAAAAATATGATTTCTTTTAAGAAAAAATTAATTTACTACGAAAAAGTTAAATTTTCATGAAAATAATTCACCTTTTATCCAAATAGTTAAATTTAAACTAAAATATCATAGTTTTGACCAAAAGCTCATTTTCAACCGAATAGTTTCATTTTTTACCAAATTATTAAATCCTCAACCAAACCAGAATAATTTTCTACCAATAGAGACGAATATTCATCAAAACACATGAAATTTTTATTTAAAAAATATGACTTTTCAAAAAGAAAGTTTATTTTCTACAAAAAAATTTAATTTGCAGTAAAGTAATTTGATTTTTAACCAAATTATTAAGTTTATCGAAAAATATAAATTATTATTAAAAACATTTTTTTCCCAACCGAACAGTTTAATTTTCTACCAAATTTTTTACTCCTTAAATAAACCAGTTTAATTTAAGCCCGAACATTGGCATTTTTAATTAAAAAACTGCGTTTTCAACCAAGAAAATTATTTTTCGACCAAAAAAGACGAATGGCCTACAAAAAATATGAATTTCTATCATAGAAATATGACTTTCTGACAAGAAAAGTAATTATCTACGAAAAAGTAAACAATATTGTAAAAATAGTGGAATTTCTTACCAAATTATTAAGTTTAAACCAAAAATATGAATTTTTAATAAAAAGTTCATTTTTAACCGAACAGTTGAATTTTTTACCAAAATTGGATCCTCATCCAAACTAGACTAATTCAGACTCAAAAAGTTGCATTTTTGATCGAAAAAAGATGAATTTGTGAAAAAATAAGTCATTTTTAATGTAAAATACATATTTTTCATAAAAAATATCAATAATATTTATTTATAATAATATATATTTATAAAAAAATTTTTGTTTGACATATGTGATATGTCAAACGGCTGCGTCTGGGTTCACCGAAAAAATTTCCTTCATAAATTTAAAAATCCTCGTGGTATTAATTTCTAAAATTGTCTCAATTTAATTCAATGATTTTATCTAAAAAATGATTTGCCTACAGAAACTAATGGTTTTTCATCAAAAGTTAAGGACTGAACTTGGCTGAGTGTTCACCAGAAAGTATAAACTAACCAAAGTGCAGCTGACGTTTTCTGTTATTGTAGATTAATGATTTTTTGGTTAAAATCATTTAAATAAAGTGAGACGATTTGAAAAATGAATACCACGAGGATTTTCAAATTTTTGAACGAAATTTTTTCGGTGAGTCTAGACGCAGACGTTTGACATGTGTCAGATAAATATTTTCGCCAGATAAACTTGCTGCAGCATTTTTATCCAATTTGATGATAAAATTTATTCCTGGAGTTTACTCTGAAACAAAGAGATGATTTTTCAAGTAAATAAAGTGAGGTATCTTAAATAAAATTATGTTCCGGCATACAACATCAGAATCTTGAAAGAAAATTGGAATATCTGACTATTTCATAGTCGCAACTACGTGGAACATTTTTTTTTTCTCAAATGGGGAAAACGCTTGTCTAATTTCCTTTTAAAAAGAACATATTTTGTCGTTGACAGATTCTGCGACGTACAGTGTAGAACCTGCCTGATTAGAAAATAATACAGTATACCGTAAATTTACTAAGGTTCTGCTAAATTGAGAAAGCACTATCGAGAAAGTCGGATCCAAACTTTGGGCGAGTAGAGGCAAGCTCGAGCTCGGATTAGGATTAACGTCCCTATTCAGAGCGGTATTATTGAGAAGGTGGACTGTATAGTAATATATATTGAATGTGGTTTCTTTTATATAAGACGTTCGAATTCATTTTTTGAATTACCCTTTTCTATTTCTTCTTACAGAGTTAGGAAATTCTAGAGCTCCCGGTAGTGAACCTTTTCCTGATATCAGACCTGCTCCTGGCAGACCACAGCCCAGACTTATAACGGATCCAAGCGTGCATCTTCATGTAGCCGTTTACTATATTTTAACAAGAGTACCAGGCGCGGCACCAGGTCATGGATATTACCATTTAGTCCAAAATCGCACTTTGATGGAAACAGAGGACAGCGCATACATAATTGGAATAGTCGAACATTATGATACTTTTCAAGCAATATATGATCATGAACGCCGACGGCTTAAATATAAAAGACGTAGCGAACCCGATTTCTATTTCACAGAAAGAGAAGATGAGATAAATTATCCTGAAGGCGCACCTCTGTCACAAGAGACTCTAAACGCGCTCCAGCGAATCAGGCGCGCAAATGCAAGGCGCGCAAATGCAAACCAAAATGTTTAATGAAACGCGTTAATCTGAACCTTTTAATGTATGAAAGTTTTTGTACAGTTATGCAGTTTCTTCATCAGTACGGCAGAATGGATAAATGTATAATGAGCCCAAGTTCAAGGAAAAATATAAATTTAATAAGTAAATATTGCGAAAACCTCAAATTTCGATGTTTTCGAAAAATTTGAATATCTCTGGAAATAATAATTACAAAATTTCAAAAAATGATAGCAAGGATGTTTACTTAAATCCGATAAAAAATTCGCTGACAGTTTCAGGTTTTTTCCACCTTCATTTTTCATGTATATTTCTTAATACCAATCGTAAAGTCTTCGTTGATAATATTCAGATATGTAAAAACCGTGTCACAAAAGTCCCGGGATGGCTAAATATTTCCTCAGGTAAGATAGTTTTCAGGAAGTTCAAGGTCATTTTTGAAATAACTTTCAACAAGAAATTAAATGGTGACCTTTATTTTTGTCTTCAGGATGACCTTAAAAGTTTTTCAAGTCAACTTTAAAAAATGAAAACCCCTTCTTTATATCGGCAATCGATAGAGCAGAAAATTGTACCTATAAATATGTGCGCAGGTTATGAGTATATTGTAACCTTGATGGCCACTGTAAGGTCATTTATACTTAAACAAGGCCAGCATACCTCTAGGTCAAGGTCAAATTGGACCTATGACATGAGTACATGTTCGAACGTATAATTGGGTTATACCGATTGCCGATGGGGATTTACAACGGGAAGAAATTGACCTTGAAATAAGCTTGAAGGTCAACTTTAAGATCATGCTTAAGGTTACTACTGAATGCGCCTGGCTAAAGTAATTAAATTTGTTCGTTACGAGAAAAATTTGAAAAGCTTCTATTCTCAGAGGTATGCAGACCTTGTTTAAATTTAAATAACCTTAGGGTGACATTCATGGTTACAAGGTCCCCGCTCTATCGATTGCCGATGTAAAAAGGGGGTTGCCATTAAAAGAAGGTTCACTTTGAAAAAACCATGAAGGTCATCGTTAATATAAAAATAAAGGTCACCACTGAATTCCTAGTTGAAAGTTACTTCAATAATGACCTTGACCTCCCTGAAAAAATCGTATCTGAGGAAATGTTCAGCCGTCCCGGACTTTTGTGACACCCTGTATATAAAATTAAATAACGATTTTCCTTTATACATGAAAGTAACTATATAAAAGGTCACGAAATTAAGAATTTTATGATATTAAAGGATATTTTCAAATATACGCGTAATATCACTATCGAACAATTAAAGAAATGGAAAATACGAAAGATAAAATTATAATATTTTTAAATTTGTCGCTTGAGTCCGTAAATTTGATGAATAGTTTTTTTTTATTTCTGTACTATTTGTGTTGTTATCTTAAAATCAGTTTAACATATATACAAATATTTTCAATACAATATATTTTTCTGAAATTTACGTAAAGGTTAAAAAGAAGTTTATTTAAATCAGTAAAAATACGGTATACTATAAGTTTACTTTTAGAAAAAAGAAAAAACATAATTATTTTATTTATTATTACGATTTTTAAAGCAAATTTAAGTATGCTCGAAAAAGTTACCTAAATTAAAAAAAAAAATTCCCCGACTTTACCCCAACTTTGCGTGACCCACAACTTTCCACGACCGTTCGAGGTTTTCCAGATAAGTAGACACCCTGGATTGTACTCATCACGGAATTAAAAAAATTAAAACAATAAGATTTTCATGGGTTTAACCGCATCATTGACGGACTGGGTTGCAGTCAAGTACACGATGGGAGGTGGGGGGCTACAGCTTAAGGTGGGTTTCGAACCACCAGAACCTCGGTAAAGGTACATAAAAAAATTTCCAGAGGTACCAGCTCAGGGATCGAGCCCCGGACCTCTGAAGTGAAGTCCGAGTGTCTAACCAACTGAGCCACCGAGGCTTTATTATTATTATTATTATTATTTATTATTATTTATTATTATTTATTATTATGAATAAGTTCTAGAGTTATCGAAAATTTTTTAAACCTCGAAATTTAACAGTTTTTTGCAATATCTTTTCATAAAAGCCTTCACAAGCGATTCTTAACGGGCAGCTTTGACTTAATCTAAAGAACTTACATTTTTATCCAAAAGTGCATCAACCTTCAACTTGGGCTGATCACACGCAGAATTTTATTATTTTTCATGTTGTTACATGTAAATAAATTTCATGTTAATATTATAAAAACTCAGTCACTTTAACAAATGCTCAAAAACAGGAGTGTAGATAATCTCCGACTTTAGTGTACATTCACATCTTCCTTTGAGGGGACAATCGTTTTTTTTCAGGAAAATTGTATATTTTTTATGTAATGATCAAAATAAATAATTTGCTTTGTTCGAAACTTGGTCTTGTTATGATTGAAAATTTACTTGCTCGAATGACTGATTATTATCACCCTTCCAACTTCGCTCGAACAAATCACACCCATGATCACATCTCATGTCCCTCATGGGTTTTGAGGACATGGAGCTACCCAAGGGTGACAGACTTCTGCATCCATCTCGCAAGTGACTTGCCATGTTTTTGGCACTTGATTATGGTTTTCAGTTAACGAACGAGTGATAGTTTAGTATCTTCGAGATTACTGTTCAAAAAGACAATTATCTTAACCACATATTTTGGGTACAGTCACTGCAGCTCTCTTTAAAGGCAATGGAAACTGCTGCCCGAAAATTGGAGGGGGTATAGATTTGTGGATTAATCTAGAATTTCCGTGTTGTTTCTAGGTCATTTATACCAGCCCCCTCTCCCACTCTTAATTTTCGGGTTTCCTACATACCACTGAATTGCGCCCCAAATGCGCTCAAATACGCCACCGATAATAATTTGTGCGCCTCTAAACTGCAGGAGTTATATCAGGTGTTTCGGGGGAGGGGGATCACGCTGCCCCTTCCCCATTTGAAAAAACATAATTTGAATTACATGACCTTAAAGATCTTCAAATGCGCTCATATGCGCCATAAACAAAAAATGTTGCGCCGCATTGATAACCGAGTTATCAGCGAACAAAGTGGGTGTAGGGGCCTGGCGTAATTTTTATAAATTAATAAAACTTTGCCAAATTCATCAGAATATCTGTCATAACTTCAAATGCACTCCAGTGCGCCATATCTTGGCCAATTTTTAAGTCTAAAAAAAATTATGGCGCATATGAGCCACGGAGTAATAATAAGGAGACCGATCTCCGTACATACGTTCTGACTGCGGTAATTGTACATTTATTGCATTTAAACACAATGCTCACAAATACGGGGACATGCACACTGTGATTAGCTATCTTCTTTTCTCCCGCGAGAAGTGTGCTAGTGAGTACCAGTGCTTGACAACAACAACACATTACATAATATTATACTGTCACATTATTTAATCTGCACATTTTATATCATTTAATGATTACAATTAAATCTATATTACTTACCCATACTTTTCAGTTCATAATTTGTAACTTAATTCTGTACAGAAACACAGAAATAAATAATCACGTATATTGACAAACTTAATTGACAATATTTACAGGAACATAACCTCAGTATTTAGTTGTCATTCAACACGGCACTCACTCGCACATTTCTTGCGGGATAAATGAGATAGCAAATCACATTACAATCAACTTACAAGTTCACGTGCACATATGGTACCCACATAACTATGCACGCCTTAATTAAAATGATCAGATTTTCAAAGTACAAGGTTGCATGTGCAGATGGTACCCTTCCAACTGTGGACTTCTCAATTATTGCGATCAGAGTTTTTACGTAAAAGTCCACGTGCACTTATGTTAAACTCCTAACTGTGCACGTTTCAATTAATTTTATTAGGCTTTTCACTTACAAGTTCTAGTGCACAGATTTTAAACTCCGAACTGTGCACCTGAACAGTTAGGAGTCTCCCATCTGTGCACGTGTACAGTTGGCAGTCTACCATCTGTGCGCATCGTAGTTGGGCGTGTATAATCTGTACTCGTGGACTTTCAAGTGGAAAATATGATCGTATTAATTGAGACATGCACTATCGAGAGTCTCTTATCTGTGCACTTGCACAGTGGGGAGTGCATGGAAACCGCGTTTATATCCGCCGTCCACGAACGTAAACATTTACTTATATCCTCCAGGAGGGGATCCCACCAATGCTGATCAGCGAAGGGTAAATGGCTGATTGGTTTGTTTGTCACATGGTACTGTGAGGTGGTGGTTGCCAATAAAAATGACAACTTCGACGGATCTTATAGATAATAAAAATATAGACGGCGCATCAGGTATGATCGAGGATGTCATTGTTAGGAGTGCGACTGTAGGGTGTGGTACTGCAACTGTAGGAAGAACCTGACTATCTCCTCTGTACCAGGTATACATATGTATCATTTTATGCCGAAACTAAGTATATTGTAATAAACACTCCGTTTTCTAAGCATAAGCTAACTAATCTGTTTCCGTTACCTTTGGTTTTTGGATCATCAAAATTACACAGCACCCTTCTTTACCTTGATGTTAGACAACAACCCATCCATTCATATTTCCTAGTAGAATGATTGTTCCCTCGTGATCGCAAGTACCTATATAATGATTTAAAATATCCCACAAGGCGCCTTTTACTTTATTCCTTGTACCATCCCTGGGAATCAGAAGATTATTTAGCATAGCGTGGTACGACCACGCTATGATAAATAATCTTCTGATTCTTACTGTCATTCTAACCCAAAGCAATCTGGGAATACAAATCCTTGCTTCTTGACATGCGGCCTTGCTCTCTTATTCATAATAAGAGCGAAACCTTGACTTCCATGTGATTCATTATTTACTTCTCACCATATTTTAAGACCATTATCCAAGTCACCAATTTTTATCTCTTTAATGTCGCATCCCTTTTTTCAGGTACACACAAAATATTTAACCTCCTTACGCGCATAGTTTCTCATCGTTCTCTTTGATTCAGATGATTCATTCCTCTAGCATTCCAAAGAAGCATCTTTATTCAGCGCCTGAAACTTTATCTTTACCGGATGCAAGTCTTTCGTCAATCAAAATTTCAATCCATTCCAAGGCTACTCTCTTGTTTTGATTATTCATTGTGTAAAGCGTATGCCTAACTACGACCTTTATGTGAAAAATGTATTTTGCGAGTCAAAACGATGTCCAAATTAAGAAGCCAGTCTGAACGTAGCTTGTCAACATGTACAATTACAATCTATATTAGTCTGATTAAAATTTACTAGGTGTACAAATACCTTTAATTTTTTGATTTTATTATTGAAGCTCAATTTAAGCCAAGAAAAACTAGCGATATTTGTAATAGTCACAGCCCCCGCCCCGCCGACACGGCACCATACCCCACCCTCTATGTGAAATACACACATTTGCGAAGGACACTTTTGATCTGCGATTCTATTTTTCTCTATATTTTTCAAATATGAAGTACTTCATTTTCCTGTCCCTAAAGTTCACTGTTTACCTTACTTTTTTTGGTAAGTATGAAAATATAATATCTTATAATATCAAAACTTTCTAAATTTCATTTACATTTTTTTTCGACTGCTCCATGCAATATGGACTACACCCAACTCTCGCTTTCAGTCCAGTGTCGAGAGTTCCCTTCAAATAGCCTTGGACTGAATTCGAGTGGATCGAAACGTAAAAATTAAGTGTTGTGTGAATCGATTCCAATTTAAATACACTCTTATGTGCAATATACGTCAGAAAGTACTGGCGCACTGCGGCCCTTCCAAGACGGCTGTCGCAACCGCTCTCGCCCTGCTCCCCTAAGAAATTACAGGCACCAGAAATTCTAGGAAGGTCGAAAACGGGGGAACTGAAAGAAAGAGTGGGGTGTATTGTTACCCCCTCTCCCCAATTAATGACCGTAGTTATGGCTTACACTTCTCTCCATTTCCAAAAAGTAACGTAGGCAAAAACTCACTGAAAATCGGGTGACTTTTATGAAATTAGGCGAATAAGTTCTTTCAAATATAATTAATTGATATACACTAAACTCTCGCTTTCAGTCACCCCGTTCTCACTCGTTTTAGAACAAAACAAAACACTACCGGTTAAAAGTTTGGGTTCACTTAGAAGAATCGTTTTTTTTGTATTTATCGCTTTAATTATACCGGAGCTAAAAAAATGTCTCTTTAAAAGGTTGATTGTTTTCGAAATTCTGTTTAAAATAAGCCCAGGGTGAAGCCAATTTGTCTAGTTTTTAAGTAGATATTGCAAAAATAATGTAAATTTCAATGTTTTCTTAAATTTTCAATAAATTCCGAAATAGTCAACGTTTTTCTATGTTCTTGGGCTGATTTTGAAGCTCTTTTTCACCTTATCACAACAGCTTACGAGTATTGATCTTAAAAAATATTTTTTTCGAATTGCAAGAACTTGAGTTTGTAACAAAAAAGTTGGAAAAATTGAAATATTATTTTTAGTAACAAAAATATTTTTGTAAAATATATGAAACATATAATCATGAATTTTCTATGTAATTTTCTTAAAATATAGATTTACTTAACTTTTATTCTGATTTGCCTACAGATAAGATGTTTTCAAATTTATCCAACTTTTTTATTACAACTTCAAGTTCTTGCAATTCGAAAAAGAAATTGTTTAAGATTCATACACGTAAGCTGTTGTGATACGGTGAAAACAGCTTCAAAATAAGCCCAAGAACATTGAAAAACGTTGACTTCTTGGGAAGTTATTAAAAATTTAGGAAAACATTGAAATTTACACTATTTTTGCAATATCTACTTAAGAACTAGACAAATAGGCTTCACCCTGGGCTTATTTTAGACAGAATTTCGAAAACGATCAAACTTTTAAAGAGACATTTTTTCAGCTCCGGTATAATTAAACCGATAAATACAAAAAAAAGATTGTTCTAAGTGAGTACAAACTTTAGCAGGGCAGTATATATATATATTTCAATTGGAAGCGAGTCAGGCGGCCCTCACTGTTAACGTTTTTATCCTTCCGAAATCAGTCCAAGGTTATTTGAAGGCAACCCCCGACCCTTGACTGAAAGCGAGAGTTTGGTGTACAATATTTAATTTGATATGAAACACTTTAAATTCAGATTTCAGAACGAAATATATTGTATTTGCAACCAAAAAAAAATTGATAAATTTTCAATATAAAAGTTAAACTTTTAACCAAATATTTATGTTTTCAAGTCAACAACATGAATTTTTTCGAAGACAGTTAAATTTACAACAAAAAAGTTCACTTTCAGACCAGAAAGATGACTTTTCCAACATAAAAGATGAATTCTCAAAACAAAAGCCCGAATTTTTAATAAAATTGTTCAATATTTAATCACCAAAGATGCATTTTCAACGAGACAAGTGACAAGGTTACCCTTATGGATTTGAGTCGCTGAATCCGAATATGGCCTTAGAATTTGCCCTACACGTTTTACTTTTCCTCTAGATGCAAAAAGCAGGGAAAACCCTAGGTATTCTCTAGTTACACAGGCCATACAAAAAATTTATCAGCAGGAGAGAAGTGGCTAGGTTACTCCTATGGATTTTCAGCTGCTGAATCAAAATCTGTCCTCGTAATTTCTCCTATACGTCTCAGTGTTCCCCTAGATGCAGAAAATATGGGAAAACCTAGGGACATTCTGGATAATATTTTGATAATACCAGTATACGGAAGACTAAGCGTACTGGTGTCATATTCGTATGTGTTAGGACATGTAAACACCAAAATCATACACGAAAATTCCCTAGTGTGTTTACCTTTCCCCTAGCTAGGATAAATCTAGGGAAATTGAAGGTCTTTCGCATATTATACTGACTTATAAAGTAAAAAATAAGAAAAATGCTATTTCCTCTGTAGTTTTGCGCTCTTAATCTAAATTTGATCACTAAACTTTTCGAGCTTTTACCATTTTCTCCCTACATACAAAAAGTAGCGAAAAGCCTAGGGATATTCTGTTCACACAGGCCAGAATTCAGAAAAATTAAGAATTTGTATTCCTATGAATACGCGATTTTTCCTCCGTCTAAAAATCCCCCAACGGGAACAGAAAAAGTGCAAATCCTATTCCTCTCAATCGACTAAGCAAAATTTAACGAAAGCATTTATTTAACCTATTTTTCGTTATTAAATCTTTTTATAACTTATAAATTCGAAGAATATTCAAATTTTTATTTATTTATATTTTAATAATTTATTTAAACGTCTTAAAAATGAAACAAAGATATCTATGCACATGTGTGAATTTAAATAGTTTTAACTTTAGAGAGGCAGAGTTGAATTGGTGAGAATTAAAATTTCAGAATTTACATTCCGCATGAAAGAATTAAGACAACTTATTACTCATATTTTGTGAACTTATTAGAAGGAATAAAATAAAATCAAAATATGACCACTTCTGGGAATAAAAAATATCTCTGTGAGGTGCGTTACCGGAACAATTAGAAGGAATTAAAGGAATTAAATCCATTGGAAATAGAAGTGAATAAGATTAGGAGGTATCTTATTTTTATTGTGGCATTTTAGACAGATGGAAAAATCGCGCATTCAAAATAATAGAATAATCTTCACTTTTGCGCTGAAATCTGAAAATATTAATTAATAGTTTAAGATGTTAATTTTGTTTGTCTACTTGGTATTGATTATGACCAAGTAGATAAACATAATTAACATCTTAAACTATTAATTAATTTCCCTGGTCAAAAAAAATATATCAATAATAAAATATGAGTTTCATGTTTAGAAAGAAAAATCTTACAAGTATAAGGAATGACGTTGACATTCTGCTTGTAAGGAGATTGTGAAGAAAATGTTCTCGTCTCTCCGTAGCTCAGTTGGTAGAGCATGAGACCGGCAATTTGAAGGACCTGGGCTCATATCCCAGCGGAGCTAGAAAGCGTTTTTTTCGCAATCTTAAAAACTTAGTCAATATTTTAATAATATTGATTATGACCATGTTGACAAACAAAATTAACATCTTAAGGGCATGTGATACTTAGAAAATTGTCGATTTTACCAGTTCTAGGTTCCCCCGGCTTTTTTTCTAGAATAATAAATATTTTGTCTTAACAATTTGGGAAATGATAGCGAACATGCTAACGGACGTCCCCACACACTTTTTTGTAGGTTAATTCAAAAAAGTTATAATTTAGCAAAATGTGATTAATTTGCATAGCGCTTAGGAAATAGTATCGATTTTTTCAGTGTTAGATTCCCCCGGCTTTTTTACTAGGATAAGAAATATTTGGCCTTCAAAATCTGGGAAATGATAGCGAACACATATTGCTAACGCGCGTGTATATTTAGAGGTTATGTGTGTTTCAAAATTCACCCGAGCGTTATTTCCAAACTACACAATATTTTGGCCGAAAATTTTGAACTTACAAATAAACATAGTAACTAATCTCCCAGAACTAACCTTGTTCGCAGCCAATCAAAAAAGTTTATTTCATAAATCATTTCCAGATTATCGGAAAGGCAGTGATGAAAAACGACGTAACCTCAAAATAATGCATATGCATACAATTTTTATTTAGCACAATACATTTTTTTGTTATTATCCCTGAAAAAAGAGTCCGGGGACGTCCGTTATGATATTTTATAGCATCTCCGAATTCAGTTTTTTTAAATTTTCATTTTTGTGGAAAAAAAGCCGGAGAAACTGTAAGTATCACATGCCCTTAAACTATTAATTAATTTCCCTGATCAAAAAAACTTACATCAATAATTAAAATATTAATTTTTCTCTTTTCTACGCTTATTACCGGGCTGCAAGAAACAAGTGACGAGAGGCTTACCTTATGGATTTTGAGCCGCTGAATCTAAATCTGGTCTTATAATTTCTCGCACACGTCTCATTTTTCCCCTAAATGCAGAAAATAGTCGAAAATCTAGGGATATTCTGGAAGTTATTTTTATAATACCAGTATACGCAAAATTAGACGCATGGATGTTATATTCTTAAGTGTCGCGACTTACAGAGACTTAATTTGTCACACAGAAATTCTCTAGTGTGCCTTCTGTTACCCCTAGCTTGGGTAGTTCTACGGAAATTAAAGGTCTTTCTCATATTATATAGATTTATACGGGAAAAAATAAGAAACCCTGGCAGACCGAAGGAACCGAATGGAGCTTCTACAAAGTACCCGTAAAGACCCCATTGGGTCCCCATTCAGTTCCTTTTCAAAAAAACTAAAAAATAACAGCTATTGCAATTGCGAAAGACATTTATTGCGATTATTCCGTGACCTTCTATAGGGAATTTTAATGTAAAATCCAAATTTCAACCATTTTTTTGAGTTTTTTTAAAAGGAACCGAATGGAGACCCAATGGGGTCTTTACGGGTACTTTGTAGAGGCTCCATTCGGTTCCATCGGTCCGCCAGAGAAAAGCTAATATCCTTTACAGTTTTGCGTGTGAAATTAGTCACTTGTCCCGTGCAGACAACTTTTTTTTGGTGGGCCTGTGTGACCAGAAATTCCCTAGGATTTTCCCTACATTTTGCATCTAAAGAGAAAATGAAACAAGCCCGAAAAATTTGAGGTTTAAATGTAGATTTAGCACACAAATCTTGTTTCACAAATCTTGTTTCATTTTCTCTTTAGATGCAAAATGTAGAGAAACCACTAGGGAATTTCTGGTCACACAGGTCCACCAAAAAAAAGTTGTGTGCACGGAACAAGTGACTGATTTCGTACGCAAAACTGTAAAGAATATTAGGTTTTTCTGATTTTTCTCAGTGTAAATCTATGTAATCTGAGAAAGTTCTTCAATTTCCCTAGAATTACCCAAGCTAGAGGAAATAGAAGGCAGACAAAAGAATTTCTGTGTACAAGTTAAGTCTCTACAAGTCGTTGCACTTAAGAATATAATATCGATCCCTACCGAAAAGAATCTTTGAGTATATACTAAAAATTCTTTAGGTCAAAGAAGCTCAGAGAAATTCTCCGCAGACACTCAGGTAGATATTTTTAAAGGTCCAGGTAGCTCGTTTAAATGGTCTGAAGACTTTAAAATATCCTTTGCGAAATTAAAATAGGAATACGATTATAAATAAAAAGCAGAGAGGCTGAAATTGAAGTATGAGTGCGATCATAAATAACAAGCAGAGAGGCTATCTCAATAGATTAGCGGACACTCAAGGTTAATAACGTGCAAATCATGCCTAGACTTTTCCCTACTTTTTGCATCTAGGGGAAAACTGAGACGTGTAGGACAAATTCTGAGGGCATATTCGGATTCAGCGGCTCAAAATCCCTAAGGGAATCTTGTGCCTTGTCTCATACAGACAAGTTTTTTTTGTGAGCCTGTGAAATTAATGCTTTTTTTTTTTGAAATCCGTTTTTTTTTGGTAGACCATTAACCTTTTTGATGAAAAATTCATCTTTTTGGTTAAAAATTTAACGGTTTTATAACAGAAATTATCTTTCTTAGTTAGAAATTTAACAACTTTCTTGAAAGTTAAACTAGTTTGTTAAAAATTTATATTTTTCATATTCATCTCCTTTGTTAGAAACTGTGTGCCATTCCATTTTTAGAAAATCAATCTTTTGAGATAAAAAATCGTCTTATGAGTTGAAATATTTTCTTGAAAATTATTTTTTTCAAGATTGATTATTTTAGTTAAAACGTTATATCTCTAGTTAAAATAGAACTATTTTGTTCGAAAAATAATATTTTTGGTTAGAAATTTATACTTTTTCATTAAAAATTAAACTTTTTGGGTCTAAGTTAATCTGATTTCGTTGAGGTTTCAATAAGTCAGTACAAAACTAAACTATTCGGGTGAAATTTAACGTTTTTGTTAAAAATTATACCATTTTTATGAAAATCCAACATTGTGATAAAAAATTAACTTTTTTGTTTACAAAATAATATTTTTGGATTGAAAGTTCAACCGTTTCGTACATTTTTTAATGAAAATTGATCTTTTTCAGTGGAAAGCTAATGTACTGAAAAATTTGCTGCCAAACAGAACTATAATAACTATGATACCTATAATAATATGAATTATTCGCTCCTTTGGTACTAATATTCAACAATTTCGTTGAAAATTTATTTATTTTGTTTAAAATGTCATCCTTTGTAATATAAAATCTGACTACTTTATTGAAATTCGTTTGTTTTTCGTTAGAGGATTAATTTTTTAAATCAATGTTTTCTATTTTTTGGTTGAATAATTATGTATTTTGTTCAAAATTGATCTTTTTTGGTTAAAAATGAAACAATTTTACTTTTAATTTATTTGTTTTGTTTGTTCCTGGTAAGATTTTGTTTAAATAATTTTTTTACAATTTCATTATTTATTAACAAATCAAATTATTTTGAACATCTCTGAGCAAAAATAAAAGTTTTTGGTTCTTGCACTATAGTTTAGTAGAATAAGCAGTTTACAATTTACAGTACAACCAGTACTAAAAATTTTCCTAAAACTTTTTTATTTATGATAATTATCATAAATTAAGACCCTCAATTACCAGAATTCATTTGTTTTTAATGTTGGTGTCAATTTTTGACACAAGATCAAACTTTTTACATTTATGGCATTTTCTCGTTCGACGAGGTATTATGTTTTCACAGCCTTTTAACTGATTTATTTTTTAAAAATCCACGCCCCTTTGAAAAATTGCATTTTTCTATGGAAAACTAGAAATATACACAACCGTAAAAAATTTTATAATTTGAAAACATGATTCCGTTGAAAAATAGCGCATAAAGATCCTGAATGTGCATAAATAATGTACATCCCATTAATTCATTGTCATTTTTTGATTGTCAACAATTCTCATGGTTACATAACTTTGTTCAAATTACCAGAAGGCAATATTTCTAAATTATTGTTTCCATAGAGTTAAGAATTTTACATCATCGCATTATTTTATTAAATTTTTCTATTTTCTACGTTTTGCATTTTCATAAAATTTCTTTTAATCATTATTTATAATCTTAAGTAAATTTACTTATTTGTATTAAGCAATTAGTTGAATTCTATTAATGATTTAGGAAATATCTCGACTAATCGAGTCAGTAATTTTCTACTAATCTTTTGAGACTCGTCTTTCGCTTATTTACTCTCTAAAATTTCACTAGTAATTACTGAAGTTTTATCAGCCTATCTTTAGGCCGACCATAAAGTTTCTTTTATTGCGCAAAAGCTGTATGATTGAGTAATTTAAATAAACTTATTTAAGGAATTCAATTCATACTAATTTAAGCTGATGCTTATTCAAGGCAATATAGCCGTCTTATTATTTCAATAGAGTTAAAAATGTTACACCATGGCATCGTTTAATCAAAAATTTCTTCTTCCACGTTTTCCATGTTTGTACGAGTACATTTTTTCAAAACATTGTATAAAGTCCTAAATAATTTTTTGCCAAGCAACTAGTTTTCCACTATTGAGTTAGGACATTCATTTCCTCTTCACGGTAAACCTATGCGAATTAATTTACTCGTTTATTTGCGTAAACTTATGCGCGTATGTGTGTTAAACTGAAAAATGCGGGTAAGACGTGTTATTTTGCGCGGATTATCCGTGTTAACGTTCATGTCTGATCTACGTGAGTAAATTAACTCATTCATCCGTGTAAAATTACACAGATGCCTGCATTAAATGTGCAAGTTTATACAAAAACGCGCATGCGCGAGACTGTTGGTTGTCTAGCATCTCTGATTGTGTTTAATTGCATCAGCCAAGCCAAGTCGTTACCAATAGTCGGTATTACAGCTAATCTAACCTATTGTTTTTACGGGACTCTCGCGTGCCACGTGCAATTAAACGACGAGGTTGCGGTCGAGACGTATTTCTTTCGTATAATTGTGGCTGAGCTGAACTTGTTTATCGAGCTATTGAGAAACGTGTGTATTATTTGATACCACCCCGGAGAAAACTATTGAAATTCATTTCACAGCCAACAATACAGACGGACGTTCGTTCTTTACAACAAAGTTTTGATGAAGCGTGTCAAGTAGATTCTGTACTTAAAATGATGATACAGAACAAAGCAGCAATTTTCCAAGCAAAAGACGAGAATGATTGTTGGTGTGATATTGAGCCGAATGATGAAGAATACACGCTAGAACCGTGTAAAAACAAAATATTACACACTACAAGTGCGTTAATGCAACGCACGTAAGCGCGTTAATTCAACACACTTTACGTGAATAAAAGTTAACGCACATGGAAGTGAGTTAAATCTGGGACACGGATTTTACTCATTTAAGTGTGTAAAATTAACTCGCATGGGTTTACCGTGCTTGAAATTAGTAATTTTCTACTAATCTTTAGTGGCTTACTTTTCGCTAATCAAAACTGTAAAACTTCTTCTGTAATACGATGAATTTTTCCAATTTTTATTCAGAGAGAAAAAGTTCTTGAAAACGAAAATATACTCTTTTGGTCACTTATGTTGATACTTATTGCCCTCGAGCCTGATCTTGAAAATAATTTTTTTGTAATTTTTATCAATTCCTGCAACAAAATACAACTTTTACTCTTGTGACATTTTATCGTATGGCGAGCCATTATTAATTTATAACCTTTTAAACAATACATTTTTTTCCAAATCAATACGCTAAAAATGATTTCATAAAATTCTGTTTTTACAAAATAATTAAATTGTTTAAAAAACTCGCCAGGATTTCGAAAAAATAATTAAGAACTTCGTGGTCAGAGGACTTTAGCTGAATGATTTTTTTCGAAACTTAAATATGAACACGTGTCATTGAGCAATTCAAAATCCTATTTAATTAAGATGGGAAAATGTTGGTTTTACGAAAAATAGAACTCATACTTCAGGGTTTGATCGAAACGTGCCCAGTTTCTTTCTACGCAATGAAACCATACATTATTGTTCATTTTCAGCAATTTCTACCGTACCTTATTTTTTATACAAATAATTACTAATTAACAATTTTAATATCCCCTGTGACTTTTGAAACAATTTGTAATGGTCTAAATAAATGTAACTGATTTAAACAATTATTTTTTCCCAAAAAATAAAAAAATGATCGTTTTTTCTGATTTAAATGTAAAAGTTATTCATCGTTTGGAATACTATATATTTTATAAAGCATTATTTGATCATTTAAACAATTAGTTATTGTTTATTTTCAATATATCTAACAATTGAGGCCGAGATGTCCACATTGTTCTCAAATTATTATCCTATGCTACTTTTTGTTAAATAATTACATAATTTTAATAAATTTCCTCTAATTTTTAACAAATTTCTATTTGTTTAAACAATTTTTGTTTGCTGAAACATTTTTGCTTCGAAAACTGAAAAACATAACATAAAATGGAACACGCCAAATTATTTTCTGACTGTATAATGTATAGGAAGAATATACTAACCATTTTGTAATCAAATTTAATTTATTTAAACAATTTTTTTCACTATAATTTTGAGGAATATTAAATTCTGCTAAAAGCTTTATGTGATTTTTGATACAAATGCAATATAAAACGAAGGTAATTCAAGTCAAAAAAATGTCAAACTTCTGAAACCAAAGAGCATACAATTATTGGACGTACTGGAAGACAGAAAAAATAAATATCAACATAAGTGTACTGCTTGAAACATGTTTAAAAAATAAATGTTTAATCGAATTATATTTGTTTAAAAAAATTTTCAAGTTAATATATTCTTTCTAGATATTATAAAGTCAGAAAAATAGTAGTATGTATTCTATTTTATATTATTATTTTCAACTTATCGACAAAAAAACTGCTTAGGCAAATAAAATTTTTGTTAAACAATTAAAAATTTGATAGTAATTAGAAGAAATACAGGGTGAGGAAAAAGTATGGGAACTCCGGAAAATCTCAGAGGGTTGGTCATAAAAAAAATTGTTAAGGTCAGGTCTTATGTAACTTTCAACGAGGAATCCAGTGATGACTTTAAATTTGACCTTGTACGTCATCTTCAAGGTTGTTTCAAGGTCAACTTTTTTTTTTAAATGGGAACCCATACTTTTGATATCAGCAATCGAAAGAACGTGAAATTTTACGTTAAAATATGCCTTGAGGTCCAAGGGCGACGTGCCCTCTAGAGGTCAAATAAAAGTCAAATTATGCTTGCAAAAAATCGCGCATAACAAGTGGTTAGAAAAGAAGGTTAATGACAAGGTCAAATCCAAGGTAATCACTGGATTTCTCGTTGAAAGTTACATAAGATCTGACATAAACCATTTTTTTTTATGACCAATCCTCTGAGATCTTCCGGGGTTCCCATACTTTTTCCTCATCCTGTATATTAGAACTATATAATTATACAAAAAAAGGAACAAAGGATACCAATTCAAGAAAAAGTGGACATATCTGACTCAATTTTTAGAAATTTTGAAAGTAAACAATAACTAGTTTTTCAAATAATTATAGAATGTTTAAGAAAAACGTATGTCTATGTTTATTTTAAGTAAGAATTTCATGACCTTGTTTGAATTTCAAATTCTCAAGTTTAAAAACAAAAAATTTTAAAAAATAATTTAGTTATATAATTTTTTTTGATATTTAAGAACATTCTGTAAAACTTTATCTGGTAGTGAAACGGTTGATCTAGTTGTATATTCATACACGGAGAGAAATTTCGAGAGATTAATTAACGGAACTTCACCTTGACTTAATCACGCTTTGGCGCGAGAACTTACATCTCTGGACCCTTGCGTTTAAATCAAAGACCGTCGCTTTAAAAACAAGGGTTCCGGGATCTTAGTTCTCGCTCCAAAAGCGTGAATAAATCAAGGAACAGTTTCGTGAATTATTCTCTCGAAATTTCTCTCCGTGTAGTAATAATATTAAGTTTATTCTTACATGAGAGGCTATTAGAGATCCAACGTTGATAGTAATAATTGCTTAAATTTTATATTAGACAAACTTATGTGGGAATCGGTCGGATTCATATACATAACTTTAATGTGTATTAAAGACGTCCCAGTAAGTGTAAAAGATGAGTTACTCTTCTTCATAATAATTTTCTTCGCTTATCTCTTCAAGTATACATGATAAAGAAAACTTATCAACAATAAATACTCATTTAAACGTAACGCATATTTTATACCCTATGTAATTTTTTGTTATAATTCGATATTTTCTAGAAAAATCTATTTTTCTGGTAAAAGAGACTAATTATTCGCGATGAGCGACTTCTATATATTACAAGATTTATTTCTACTTACACGTGGTTAATTTTTAACTCAAAAGGAACAAAGAAATCGAAAATTCAAGTTCAGATCCGGACTTTTTTTTTAACACCCGTAATACATATGTTGTTTTTTTTCATACAAATCAGTTATAAATCTGTTTTAATATAACTAAAGTTATAAAAAATTATAAGGATTGAATATTTTTTGTCGCTTAATTCAATATTAGATATTTTCCATCGGAAAAAATTATTCTCTCTACAAAATCATGTTCAAGGCATGTCATGTTTCAAAAAATAACAAGCCTAAAAATTATATGTATGAATTTTTATTAAGTAATATCAGAAAATGTTGATGGTTATAAGCAAAATATTTAAAAGTAATTCTTTTTTTCCGTAAAAATACCGAGTATACAAATTTAAAAAAAGGGAATCTGGTTTTTGTTAAAGCCGGTTTACCCCATGGTCGTAAGCTTCTGAACGTTGAAGTGAAACATGGAAAAGAATTTTCATTAAAAAAATATTTATCCTGGAATTGTTTGTGTCTTACCTAAAAATTCATTCCGTGTAGAAATATTTGTCAAATGTTAATACTTATTCAAAAAAGTTAAAACTCTAACCGTTCGAAGACGTGACCTGGTGAAATTATTTGATAGTGAGAAATGCCGACCTAACCCTTAAGCCCCGTCCCTAATGATACGAAGCAAGGTATCGCAAAAGAGCAAGAAGAATTTTTTGGAGAATTCTTGTAAATATGTAAGCTTTTAAATTATTTTTTAAATCTTTTATTGTTTTCTAGAGAATTGTGAACATTTTATTTAAAGAAAAAAATTCTTCTGTCAACAAAAATCATTTAGCCCTTTGAAAAAGTTATTTTTATTATAAATACTTTTATAACATTTATAATTACAAGATCTATAATTTATTTTATAAATACTTTATATTACTTGTCAGTTTACACGTTATAAAAAATGCATAGTTTATATTTTTCTATTCAAAATGAAAATATTTACTTATTGTCGAAATGATCTTCGCAACAATGTACTTTTGATGTTTAAGATGTACTAGAAGCAGCAGCTTCTCGTGCTGTTTATTGAATAGACAGTGATTTTTATTTTATAATTATGTTTTTTATATAGATTTAAAGTTAAAGAAATACAAAATTGAAAACGACAAATATGGTTTATATTTTGAAAATGCAAATTATATTTGTAGTTTGTATTGCCTTTAAATTTTAAATCAATGAAAAAACAAGCATTAATTTTATTTCAAATATATTAAAATAAGTCACGGCAATCTGCCACATACGTACACATATTAAATGCACGATATATGTTTTTATGGGTTATCATGAGATTTTTTTTTCATTCCTCACCGTTCGATATAGATATAAATAATTTTCCCGTATTTTGACAGGTGTTATTACATTTAGACTCAAAACCTTATTAAAGCGTTCACAGAAAAACGCTGGTGTTAAATTTGTTGCAGCTCAAATTTCATTGGGCTTCCAATGATCATTTGAGAGAGTTTTCAAGTCTCAAATGTATTCCTCTGAACGTAGATGCCCATGTGGGCATATAGGGGAAAGTATCATTTGGAGAATGAATTTTGGCTCATGCAGAGTTGTGGAGTTCGGAACCACGCTGTCAGCCACCTGAATACCTGTCAAAGCCACTATTCGCTTTGCGATATTAGCCTAAATAATTGTTAATAAGGAAACCAATTGAAACAATATTTACCCAATTTTCAAATTTCTTTCATTTAATAGGGCGTTCCAGTCACATAGAATAAAATTATAACTTCCTAATGCAACTTCCAAAAGTTAGGTTAGTCATGCCCGTCTACATTTAAACTAAAGCCGGGATGTATAGAAAAAGTCATGACCGTCTACATATACAATAAGGCATTTTCACTCCAATCACTAGCTCACTTCACTTCGTTGAATACTGAGGGGATAACAATTGACCAAATGCATGGGAATCGGTTAATTTTTGCTCTATTTTTCTAATATCTTCGTAGAAAGTAATTTTTCTGTATAGGTGCAATTGAAAAATATATTATTTTTTTTGACTATTTAATGCAATAATAAAATGATAATACTTTTCATTCATGCGTGCGTTAGGATTGAGCGCTGGTTGGCTATCCTTTGAAGCGCGGTTCAAAATTACATTGAAAAAAAATTCTTGTAATTTAAATAAATAATTATTAAAATATACACAAGAATGTATACAAATTGTATAACTTTTGATTTCAGACAAGAAAAAAATTTATAACATATATTTGATGAATAACAGTTTATTTTCATTGAATTTGAAGGAATGACTAATATTTCTCAAAATATTTGTTAATAGATACATTTTTTTAAATACCATATGATATTTCAGCAGCTTGATATACAGAAACTAATTGCAGAATATAATAGTGATAATATTTGAATAATTTCAAACAAAGTTTCAGATTGTTCTTTTCGATTGAGACGTGACAAAACGACGCCCTAACGCAAGCGCAGTAGCTCAGGATGCCAACATTAGCATCATTGGTCCACAGTACAATCCGGAAAAATAAATCAAATCAGCCGGCAGGAAAAGGTTGGGATATGAAAGCTTCAATTAGGTATTTTCACTTCAACCATCCGCTAACTTCACTTTGTTAAAAACCTGAGGGGGAAAAATGGATCAAATGCATGGAACAAAACTTTATTTCTGTAATATATTTGTAATTAATCATCATTATTATTATTCTATTACTTCATTAAATAGTAATTAAAAAATAAAAACTATTTTTTGTAAACACTTATATAGAAAAAATTACATTTAACGAAGATATTAGCAAAATAGGGCAAAAATTAACTGAATCCTATACATTTGGTCCCTTATTTTCCCCTCAGCAATCTACGAAGTGAAGTTAGCTGTTTACTGAAGTGAAAATATCTAATAGGCTTTTATCTTATCAGTTTGTATGTTCCCGCCGCTATATTTGAAACATTGCAATGTTTCACGAAACTTCAAATGTTTCATGAAACTTTTCATCAGGCTAAAGTTTTATGCTAATTTACATCCCTACTCATCGCGAAAAAAAAATTTTTGTTTTTATTATACAATTATATTTACCTTATCATTCATGTATGACACTAGCCACTGCAAGATTAGATATCTAAGATACCTTTAAACTTCCGCAGAAAATCTAGTGGAAATTTGTTTGAATGACCAGGCATCCATTTCGATGCAGATGGTCACAACTTAGTTTGTACATCCCGGCTTTGGGTGGTTTGAATGTCATATAGTAGGTTTTGACTAACCTAACATTTGGATATTACATCACGCCAAGTACTATTTTTATTTCAAGACTATTTAGTCGCTGGTAAATGATAGGAAATAAAAAGTTAAGTAATTATTATTATTACTTACCTGCTTATTAACATCTGTTTCACTCAAATAACGACCGACCAGATGATCTTGACAGGTGACTTTACGGTTTGTAGACGACACTTGACGTTGCACTGGATGAGAAAAAATAGTGTCTAAATGATGCTTTTCCCCTAGATTCTCCGAATGAACCTGTGTGGCTCAAATTTGTTGCAACTCTATTGAACACCGATTTCGGTGTACAATGGATGATCGGCGATTTTCTGTGTTGTATTCTTTCTATTTTTATGATAAAAAGTGAATCGCCCGGCTTATTTGCCAGCTTTTATTGGCGTGCTACATCACATCAAGATGGCAAAATGGGCGTGACAGAAATAGGAATTTGAAATGAGTACATTTTTTCAAATATTAATTCGGAAAATTTTTGGTTACATCATACGTTTATTATTAGTGTTTTTGGAGCATATGCCTTAAGATTCTAAAATAATAAAATTAGTGGATGACTCTATTAGAAGTTCTAATTAATATTTTTAATTAGCCATTTCTATATCTTCTTACATTTTAGGATATTCTAGAGCTCATGATGGTCAGCGACCTTATCCTGACATCAGACCTGCGCCTGTCAGAATTCCTCCGGACAGACCTGCGCTCAGGATTGTAACTAATATAGGTGTGCATATTCCTATAAATAATTACCATCTTTTTACGAGAGCACCAAGAAGTCATGTCTTTTACCAAATAACCGAAGACCGCCCTTTGATAGTAACAGAGGACAATGAATACATTATTGGAATAGTTGAACATTATCATATTTTTCAAGCAATATTCAATGACCATCGCCAAAGGATTAAAATAAACAGGGATGACGTAGTCGATTTCTATTATGCGGACGAAGCTGATGACACATTTTATCCTGAAGATGCAATTCTTTCACGAGAGATTCATATCTGTCTCCAGCATTTCAGACGCAATCATATTTTTGGCCCACCTTAAATCCTAAGAAGTCAAATTCGGACTAAAAAATGGATAATAGCCTTATAGAATTGTACAGTCCTGATGAAGAAACTGTAGATCTACATTTTGGGCAGAACCGAGATATTCAATGAAACACATTTAAATCTGTACTTTTTAGCGTATGAGAGTTTTTGAAAAGAAATATACCAATTCTAGGATTAGTGGCACATGCTCTATTAATTGAAAAAAGTGGTAAATTTGAATTATTTATATGTAAAACTGTCTGTCATCTGCGTAGATGATCTGCTGAGCCAGGAATCATGCAATTAATCCTATAAAATTAAATTACAATTAATTTTTAGATTTTTTAGTGCAAAATGTATCATTAATGCCAAATTAATCAATTGGATATCTTGCTAATTCAAATATTTGTATAAGTAGAAAATAAACTATAAAAAAGTCAAAGTACAGACTTTGGTCAAATTATTATTGCTTCTTAAAACCATTCAATTTCGTTCATCAGTTTCTGTAGCCTTGAAGCTCCTTATGAGTCTTAAGGGTAATAAAAAATTCGATAACAACAAAATTACATTGATTAAAGGATAAGATATTTAATATGTGAATTTTAGAAATTCTACTGAATGTAACTCGACATTTTGTGACACATTACAAAAGATTTTCTAAGGTTTTCAATTTTCTTTTTTAGCTTTCAAATCCTTGTTCTAAAGAGAAAATTCTATTTACAATAATTTTTTTTTAAATAAGGCTTGCTGGCAGGCGTTTAAAATTTCAAAATGATTAAAATATTATTTTTAATTGATTATAACTTTTTCAGAATAATATTTTTAAATTGCATGAAATTTCAAAATACCAAGACCTAACATTTACATATTAACTTTTTTAACTGTAACTTTTAATTTAATTACAACAACAAAATTTACTTTTTCTCTTTAGTTAAATCTCCTTCGACTTTAACAAATACATTCTCATCACGTATCTCGTGCTTCACACTCGACTTTGTCCACAATGTGAAGTTTTATACATTATGTTCAAGATTTTCAACAATATTATGTTAAATGTATGCATATTATATTACTCCGTCTGGTACTGCTTATTCAGATATTACAAAGTAATGTACAAATTTAATTTTTCATTATTACTTTAATATTTGCTCCTTATTTAGTACAATTTTTTATTCTTAGCTATGCTAAAAAATGTATAATTTCATATAATTTCTGTACAAAAAATTGTTATTAAACATTTTATTGTAACTTGTTTCATTCTTTCATAAAATTAATTTCTTTACTTTCAATGTTATTTTTTACGATTTAAGCCTAAAATACGCATCCGAGCGTAAAGTGATTCGAAGCCAATTTGTAGATATAATTTAGACTTTTTTTACAAAAAGTTATTTTTTTTTTATTTTTAATATATTTTTATAGCAAGAGCTTATAAAAAAACTGATTAATCTTGTTAATCTACTTGTCCTATCTAAAAACTATTAATAAAAAAAATAGATGAATCTTTTTGGGTGAACATTGATTGCCTATTAATTTGTGTTCGTACCTTGTGTCGTTTTTCAAAAAATTTAATTAAAAAAAAACATTTTTAATGCCATTTTTTACGATTGAAACAAAAACTACGAGTCCTATATAACATTACTGTTGGCAAATTTGAAGCTCTTTTTTAGAAGAGCAACTTCTGTCTTTTCATTTGTTTCATAGCTTGTGTCATTTGTTCAAAAAATTATGAAAGATTTTTATATCTCTTTTAAGTTCAAATTTTTGTGTAATCATTCTTTCTTTATCTTCCTATTTTCACTGCAAAATGGAATTTTTTCAAAAAGTTATTATGATTATCTTATATGGCTTTAAAAAAGAGACGTTTTTCTCTCGGTGCCTTTTTTTCGTATCTAGCGTTGTTTGCCTTAAAATGTTAATTTACGTCGGTTTTTCGAATTTGGAAATTCAGTTTTAGTTGAAGGGCAGTGACAAATGCGGTAAAGAATGTAAAATTTGTGTTCATAATAAAAGTGACAAAAATTTAAGATTTTTTCACGTAAAATATTTTTATTTAATCAAAACCATGTATATTCCGCAGAAATTAAATTTGTATATAACGTGAGCAAAAGTAACTTTATTGTCAAATATCAATCCAAAACTGTGTTTTTACAATAGGGGAAAAATTACTTTTTTCAATATTTCATTGGGTTATTAAAATTGAAATGATTATTTTTTTAAAACAAAAATCAGCCCGTTAGGTTAATTTTTTCTTCGTAATCCAAAATTAAAACCTCTTTTAATACATTCTGATCCTGTGATATGACCAAGTTCGCTTTAGAATTTAAACTTTAGATGTATTCCATATTTTCGGAAATCAATATCTCTTGAAGAAATAAACATTTCTCAAAAGTTTTAAAATTTTAGAGGCTTTAGCATGCTGAACTTTTTGAATAATTAATTAATAAAATATTAAAAATTAAAAATTTAGCGGTATCGATTACTCAAATTTGTAATATCAGTGTTGCTACAAAATCAAACCTAGGAGATCAATAATGTTAAAGTAAAAAAAAATAATTTCTATGTTTCTATGTTATTTAATCCTAATGATCAAGACATCATTTTATTCTTCGAAAAATTCTCTAAATTTCTACTTGGGTGGATTTTATTTTAAAATTAATCTGGAAATCATACAGTAATTATTGTTATAAATAATGATAATTTAAATTTTTTTAAACACTGTCCAAACTAAACTAAAACTCGAAATAGCTACTGTTAAATAAACCATTTTAACCTGAATTATTTTTGCTGACATACACCCAGAAGCTTCCGTCGAAATTTCTAGAAATGAATTATAGATCTATTTTTGTCGATTTCATCAATCATTTTTAAATTTAGCGACTTTTGAGATTGATTGTACGTAATCCTTAATGACTAGTTATCCGGAATTTTATAAGGGTTCATCAACAAATTACGCAAGAAGTATGTAAAATGCATGCATTTTCAAGCAGATAATCGAGTTCTCAAATCAAAAAGATAAGTTTTGAAGAAAAAAATTACATTTTTAGTTAAAATAGTGCATTTTCAACCAAGAAAAAGCAAATTCTACACCAAAAAGGTAAAACGCGAAAAAGAATTTTAAAAAAACGTCGGCAAAGTGTAGCACAGTGGACGAGGAACAATCTAAGTAGTGGCTAAAATTTGATTCTTCGTCGAATATGCCGGCAAAAAGTTACTTCTGCAAATAATGCAAATATATATTTTTAAAATATTTTTGTATGTACTAAATGTATATTATGTATAAAATCCCACAGTAAAATTTTATATTCTTAATGATTTGTTCCTAAATATTTGTTCTGAGCCTCCTACCCCTTCACAAAATCTTACTAAGAATTTATAATGTTTGGGAATGAACACACAATTTTATTATTTTGTTGTTGTAAATTCAACAAGTTTAATAAGAACAAAAAAGTTTTTTTTTTTTTTTTTTTTTTTTGAAAACTTAACTTTTTTGCGTAGTAAATTCAACCATTTGGTTGAACATTACCGTTTTCATGGAAATTAAAATTTCGGTATGAAAACTTATCTGTTTCGTAGAAAAGTTTACTTGGCATGAAAATCCAACATTTTGGATGAAATAGTTGGTTTGAAAATTTATTTATTTTCTTTGAGGAAATAACTACTTTGTTAGTGTTTGCCTTCTTTGGTTGAACTCAACTCTTTTTAGTTCTAAATTAAAATCCTTTTCAATTGAAATATCAACTATTACTTTTTTCTTTGAAATTTCTTCTTTTTTTGGAAGAAAATTGAACTAATTAGTCGAAAGAGGAACTACTATGTTAAAAATTCATTTTTCTTTTTTGGTTGAGGATTCATCATCAACCAAAAAGCTTGCTAGTAGAATATGAATCTTGTCGGCGAAAAATTGATATTTTTGGTTGAAAATCTAAGTAAATATATTCTGTTAACAATTCGGGTTTTAATCATTAAAGTTATTTTTTTGTATTGCAAATATAATTAATGCATTTTTGGTTGAAAATAAATATATGTTTTTACAGTTAGTCTTTTTTAGTAGAAAATTAATCTTTATAGTTAAACATGTATCTTTTTGGTCGAAAATTCTACTACTTAGTATTTTGTGAAAAATTCCCAAAATTAATGTTCTTCAACTGACAATATAAATATTTCATTTTTGGTTAGAAATTAATCTTTTTGGTTGAAAGTTCATTTCTTTGGTTGAAAGTTGAACTATTTTGATGATTTTTTTAAAATTAAAATTATTTTTTTAAGTGAAAATTTAAATATTCAATTCTTTGTCGAAAATCGATCCCATTTGTTAAATCTTCAACTAATTGAAAAAAAAATTGGAAAAGAGTAAAAGGGAAGATAGATAACTTTCTTTGGAATTTTGCGAGATTAAAGAAAATTGCATCTCAAACAGTCGATAGCTGTGGGCTGTACGTTATTTTGAACCAAAAAAGTCATTTTCATCCCTTTTAGGGCCGGCAGTACACAATCTCGAAAAACGCCCAGGGTTTCTACATTTAATTTTTCTTTAGATTTCAAATAAGCGCGCGATATAGAGCCATTGATGAGGCCGATGAGACGCAAGCGCAGTTCGGTTGGTGGCAATTGAAAGGTTGAAAGCGATGCTCGCGGTCACATGTTTGCTTGTTTGTGATTCTTTAATCAGTTTTATAAATATTAAATAATTGTCTAATGGTCATATATTTTGATCCATGCGATGTTGCAGTTATTCTGACAATTGTTAAGTGAAATACTTTGTAAAAATTCAACTAATTCAGCTAATCAATCATGACATCGATAGCATCTATGGAAAATAACCTCAAAGACACAAGTCTCCAAGAAAATGATCTTCCTGAGGAATTTGCCAAACGCGCTGAGAGAAATAGACAAAAAGCTTTGTTGCTGAAAAAGTCGAAAATCGTCTCTCATCCTTATGCAAAAATGTAAGTTTCTTTTCTTTTGTAGGTTCAGACATTTTGTTTTCTTTTTATCAGTTGTTTGTTGTGAATTGCCGTACACCTCTAGCAAACCGAAAAATTCTTGTTTTGTTTTTTTCGGAGTATTTAATTTCATTTATTATATATAGTGTTTATTATTACTAATTACTGTGCACCGTTTTAATAATAAAGTAAATAAAGTGCTACAAAATTCCAATTTCCTTGGCCTTTCCTTGATTGTCATACGTTTCTCTTTTCGGATAAATTTTACAAATACATAAATTTTTAACAGAAAATATGGATTATCAACAAAAAAAGAAATGGTTAAATTTTAATCTGAAAAAATTAATTCAAATTTTTTTTTTAATTTCTTCAACGACGTAGTTAATTTTTCAACGAAGAATATTAATTTTCTACAAAAAATAAAAGTTAAATTTTCAGTTAGAACAATTTAATTTAAAAAAAAGAATGTTCTACAAAATAACTAAATTTCCAACCAACAAAATGAACTCTTAACCAAAAAGATAAATTGCAAACAAAGAAGATAAATCTTCTACCAAAAAACATAAATTCTGAATAAAATACATACATTTTCAACAAAGTAATTAATATTTTAATAAAAGAAATTAATTTTCTACCAAAAATGACGACTTCCACAAAATAACTGAATTTTCAACCAATTAGTGAAAATTTAAACAAAGGATGAATTTTCTACAGAAAAAATGGAAGTGAGATTTTTAGTTTAAATAAAATTAATTTCAAAAGACAATGAATTTTTAACATAATAAGTAAATTTACAACTAAAGAAAAGAACTTTCAACCAGAAAGATAAGTTTTCTACAAAAAAAGACAATTTTTTAATCAAATACATAAATTTTCGACAAAACAATATTTTAACAAACGAAATGAAATTTCAACTAGTATTATAAATCTTGAAGCAAAAAACAAACATTTTTAAGCAAATAATTTAATTTTAAATAACCAAACAGATTAAATTTCTATTAAAAAAGACTAACTTTCAACCAAGTAGGGGAAGTTTAAACAAAACATGGATTAATTTTTAAAAACAATTAATAGTTCAACAAAGGAAATTAATTTTCAACTAAAATAATGAGTCTTTAACTAAAGTTAGTTATAATATTGTTTGTAATGTCTTCGCTTCAACCAAAAATACGAGTTTTTAACGAAGTACTTTAATTTTCAATAAAAAAAAGATTTAATTTCGATTAGTAAAAAAAGAATTTTCAACAAAATATTAAATATTTAGAACAATTGATGAACCACAAAAAATGGAATATTTACATTTTTAGTTAAAAAAATTAATTTTTAATATAAAGAGAAAATAATTTTTTACAATATAGTTAAATTCTCAACATAAGAAATATTATTCATTTTTAACCAACAAGATTAATTTTATATGATTAATGGTAAATTTCTAACAAAATGTATGAGTTTTCAACCAAATATTTGAAAGTTTTGTTTGAAGATGGATTTTCTACATAAAATGGAAAAAAAATTTTCGTTAGAAAAAATCAGTGTCAATTCAAAACTGGAATTTTTAGCAAAATAGGTCAAATTTCAACCAGATAAATAAACTTTCAACCAAAAAGATCAATTTTCGACTAAGATAAATTTTCTACCAATAAAGATGAAATTTTGATAAAATACATAAATATTCATATTTCCAACAATAAATAGAATATTTAAATTTTCAGTTAAAAAATTAAATTTTCTATATGAAGAAAAAACAATTTTCAACAATATAGTCAAATTTTCAAACAAAAAAGATTAATTTTCTACCATTAAAGATTATTTTCTAACAAAATGTATCAATTTAAAGCCATATATTTGTATTTTTAAAAATAGATGGATTTTATACAAAAATAGAAGTTAAATTTTCAGTTAGAAAAATTCATTTTCAATTTGAAAAAAGAACGAATTTTTAACAAAATAATTAATATTTTTAAAAAAGAAATAAATTTTCGACTAAAATGATGAATCTTTAACCAAAAAAATGTATTTTCAATCAAGTAGTTGTATTTTCAATCACCAAAAAGATTTTCTACCAACAAATAAAGAATTTTCAACAAAATAGTTAAACCTTCAACCAAAGAAATGAATTTTAAACTAAAAAGATAAATTTTTAAACAAAAATGAAATAGTTATATTGTTAGTTAAAGAACATTAATTTTTAATTATAAAAAATGCATTTCTAACCAATTGGTTGAAGTTTCAAACAAAATACCAAGTAAAAGAATTTTCATTATAAAACAATAATTTTAATTAATAAGAACCGAGTTTTTAACAAAATATGTAGTTAAATTTTTAACCAAAAATATTAATTTTCCACCGATAAGATTAATATTCTACCACAAAGGTTTTTGGTTGATGACGAATCCTCAACCAAAATAATGAATTTTTAACTAAGTACCATTTTCAACAAATTAGTTGAATTTTCAATCGAAAAATGTGAAATTACAGAAATTGTAATAGTTGATATTGCAACCAAAAAAGATTTTAATTTTCAACCATATAGTTTAATTTTCAACCCAAAAAATATGAATTTTCAACAAACCAGTTCAATCTGCAACCGAAAAGAACAAAATAGTATCTTTATTTCCTAAGTTTATAAATTCTTAGTAAGATTTTGTGAGGGGGGAGGGAGCTTAAAACAAATCTTATGTAGCAACTCTGACTAACAATAATTTTTCCCCAGTGAAAATTGTAATGGAATAAAAAAAAATTTTACTAAAATGTTTATTTTTTTTATTGACAAGAAGAAAACAGTTCAAAATATTCAAAAATCTGAGAATATTTTCTGTTTCCCATTAGGAATACAAAATTTTACTGCGGGGTTTTATAAATAATACACATTCAAAACCAAAAAAATATTATTTAAAATATTTTTATTCTTTGCATATGTCTCAGTCCAACATTTGTTTCTTTTCATATTAAAATAAAAATATATGTTTACAAAGCATGGATATTACATACTTTTAAGTTCATAAAAATTTCCAAATCTAGAAAATAATGAAATAAATTATTAAAAAAAGGTTTTCCAAACTAAAAAAAGATTTTTTATCGTTTCATATTTTCAAAAAGTGATAATAGTTTAAATTCAAGAAATGTTCTATTTTTATTCTGCTTATCAGTATTCCAAAAAAAGTACAAAAAAAATTCCACATAACTTTTTTCCGCGTGCAAAAATTTTTTTTAATACCATAATTGAAATTTTTAATATTTTTGAAAAATTAGTTTTATTATGTAAAAGATAAACAAATTCTTTCTAAAGATTTTGCTTTAGAATTAATAATATTGTAAAATAAAAGTAGGTTATAAATTATTAATGGTAAATTCTTTATTAATTCACCTAAACGGAAATACACTTGTGAAGTTTCAAAACACTTTCAAATAAAAAAAAAGTTTAAAACTTTTGGGAATTAAAAATTTAATTAAAAAAAAGTAACTGTAACGCTTTACTAATTTTAAGGAAGTAACGTAACGCTGACTTGTTAATTTTGACTGCTAACGTGTAAAATATTGCATTTCTTCATATAATTTTTTAAATTTTATTATGCGGATTTTTCAGAGATAATTCTGAATCTTCCACTGGCAAATCTATAAAAATTCAAGGTCAGCGAGTAATCGATAGTGGGGCTGGATTCCTCATCGATGAAAACGAGGACTTAGAAGAGGAAATGGTAAAAAATAGACAGAAGTACCGCCACTATAAATAAATAATTTCTAACAATAATTTCTATTTTAGCAATTTAAATTTCGTTTATTTGAATGTTTTGAATTTCAAGCACTTTAAAAAGAGAATATGATCTATCCAATAGATTAAAATATAAAATAGATATATAGAAAAGCAATTGAATGTTTCTCCCTTCTAAATTTTTCTTACTTCTTTCTTTTCTTTTAGCTCAAAATCGTAGATGTTCCTGCGCCAATAGTTAGTGGTTTACCAACATGCGATGAGTGTAAAGCTGAATTCAAAGATTCGTTTCTACTTCAAAAGTTCGATTACTCAGTTTGTGACGCTTGCAGGTATTTCAAATTCCTAATATTTCAAGTAAAAATATTGCATTTACAACTAAATAGATGGATTTTTATCGAAATAAGTAATTTTCTATAAAAAGATGACTTTTCAACCAAGAATTTGTTGAATGTTTAATAAAAAAGTTATATTTTGAACCGACGAGATTAATTTCCAACTAATATAATGAATCTTCAACAATAATGATAATAATGCTCAACAAATAATTTAATCTTTCAAATGAGTAGTTGAATTTTCAACAAACAAAAAAACGAATTCTTGACCAAAACTGTAATAGTGGATCTTAAAAAAAAAATTAGTTTGAATAAAAAATAGTTGAATTCATTTAGAAAAAACAAATTTTCAAAAAAATAGTTAAATCCTCAAACAAAACTGATGAATTTTTCAATCTGTAGGTATAAATCAGTTAAAATTTACTGACTGATATAAATAAAATTTGCGGGTTTAAATTGATATAGAACCGAACAGTTACTTTTGTACCTGAAACATTTTTTATTTCTACCGAAAGAAACGAATTTTCATCATAACTGCTAATTTTTCACCCAATAAAGGTCAATAAACAAAAAATAGCTGATTCAAATTTTGGCGAAAACCAGTTACATATTTAGGCAAAAAAGATATAAATGCTAACAAAAGAGATGAATTTTCAAACCAAAACTACGAATATGGAAGAAAATAGTTGAATTTTCAACCAAAAACGATTTTTTAGTCAAGAATTAACAATTTTAACAGCATTTTTGAGTTTACAAGCAAGAAGAAGAATTTCCTAGTAAATAGTCGAATTTTCTACCTGATAATATTATTTTTTAACAAAAATGTTAATTTTCAACCAAATAGTTAAATTTTTAACCAAATAGATTAATTTGATACCAAGAAGATTAATTTTCTGCCAAAAAAGATACATTTTCAACAAAATAGTTACATTTTCTACTAAGAAACTAGATTTTTTAACAAAATATATGCATTTTCAACTATTGAAATGAATGTCCAACGAATATTGTGAATCCAAAAACAAAAAACTAATTTGTAATAAAGTAGTTTATCTTTCAACCACGTAGCTTAATTTTTAACAAAAGTATTTTTAACCAAATAGTTGAATTTCCAAATAAATAAGTAAATTTTCCACCCAAAAGATTATTTTTTCTTCCAAACAAGACGAATTTCCACCAAAATATATCGATTTTCAAACAAGAATATGAATTCTCACCGAAAAATGTAATAGTGGATATTTGAATCAAAAAATATTTTTATTTTAAATCAGAAAATTCATCTAAAAGGACGAATTTTGTACAAACTGGTTGAACCCTCAACCAAAACAGATTAATTTTCAAGCCTAAAAGATGAAAATTTTACCAAAAAGAGATGAATTTTGTAAACAAATAAAAAAAAAAAGAATTTGCAACAAAATAATTATATTTTCAGGGTAGCATTTCCGTACATTTTTCATTTAATGAATTTTAAAATGCAGTTTAAAGACTTAAAATGTTTAAATTAGTAGTGTTTGAAATTAACAAACTAGGATAAAAAGCCTTTTTAGTTGATCAAATGTTAATATAATTCGGAAGTTTTTTAAGGATTTTAAAACTATTTAAAATGAAAGCGATTTAACTTTTGTTTTAATAATTGTTCAGTTTATAACAAAAATTTAATCGTTCAATTTTTAATATTTTTAGTTCAAAGTTGCTAAATTATTTGCTGAATTATTTGATTTAATAATTGTTCAGTTTATAACAAAAATTTAATCGTTCAATTTTTAATATTTTTAGTTCAAAGTTGCTAAATTATTTGCAGCTCAGTTTTTACTACTTCAAATTGAAAAATTTTGAGCTTTACTGTTCGAATTTTTTTCATTGCCCGTGAAAAATGTTTGCGAACCGGGAAATGACCGGGAATTTTTTTCTTTGATTAAAGCGGCCACCCTGATTTTCAACCAAATAATGAAATTTTCTTTTGATATATTTTTAATACTATGAAAATATTAGCTTCGAAACAAATTTTGGTGAGAAAATAATGTTAATATTCCCCTGCACACTTTTTCATTTCAATTCTAAAAGCTCTTACTATTAAAAAACTTTTTTTTTGTTCTTATTATATTATAATTAGATAATAAATAATATATTGGGAACGGTTAAACTGCGATGCGCCACCTGGTGACAAAAATCCGAACTAGAAAGAATAGGTAGAATTTTAAAGTTGTACATTAATTTTTGCATGAAAGTGTTTTAACTATTTTTGTTCTAGAGTTTAAAGTATTTGCTGGATACTAAAAGTAAGTACATATTTTTTTACAGAAATACCTGTCTAACTGTGGTTTCCATCCTTTTTTAAAATGCATTTTCAATTGATTAACTGTGAATATAAATTAATAATGATTTGTAAAACTAAACTGTTTTTTAAGATTTAAAAAGTGCATTATAATTAACTTTACAAGCCGATTCGAAATCAGTTCGCAATTTTAGAATTTTCAGTTTCTAACGTTTAAAATTATGAAAATTATTTCAATTGGTAAGTCTAATTAGTTAAACAAATGTAAATCCCCGATTGAAACTTTATAAACTTTTTCCAATTTTAAAATAAATTCAAAATAATGTATTCATAAACAAAGGCTTTTATTAAATTTCAAATATTATTTCAGTCTAAAATATTCCATTTTTATACCATTCAATTCGAAAATTTTGAATTTAGAAAAATAAGAATTACCTAATATTTAGACATATCTGACTGTTCATTTAAAATCTGTAATTATGGTTAAATATCAAAAACTAAATTTTGAACGTTACATTTTAATTGTTCTATCTAAAAAAAAAAATTTATAATTAAAATTGTTGTACTTCGATGTATAAATAACAATTGAACACATATTATTCTTTTAGAAAATTTAAGGAAGTTGAAGAAATATTTAGAAGTTTTGAGAAAATTCAATTTAAAATTTGAATTGAGTTGAAATAATTTAAACATAGTGTGTACGTGTACCGCCAAAATATAGATTTTGGCAGATTTTGAACAAAAAACGTAAAAGATTTTAAGAATTTGGAATGGCTTCAGAAGATTAAAAAACATTTCGTATGAAAGTTAAAAATGATTTTTATTTTGAAAAGATAATTTTAAGTGATTATTCAGAAAGATTTAGGAAGGTTTACAAAATGATCAAAAATGAATGTGGAAGATTTTAAGGAAATTTGTTTAATTTGACAGAATTTAAAAAGAAATTGAAAGAAAATGTAAACAACATGTAGATGTTTCAAGATTTTCAAATAAAATTTGGAAGCATTTTAAGGATTTTTTAACCATTAAAAATATAAATAATTTAACATTTAATTTAAGAAGTGTTCAGTTTATAAAAAAAATGTAATCGTTCAATTTTTAATGTTTTTGGCTTAAAATTGCTTTAAATGATATAATTTTGAAATTTTTCAAATTCATTGATTGATTATTCAATTTAGACTTTAGAGCATTTAATTAAAAATTGTTAAGTTTAAAAGTGTTTGTAGCTTCCATTTTATATGTGTAAATTATTTTTAAAGTTTGAAATTCAAGAGTTCCGCATTGATTGCTTTCATTTGAAGCTCAGTTTTTATTAATTCGAATTGAAAAATGGTTAGCTTTAGTGTTCGATTTTTTAAATTTCATTGACCATGAAAAATTTTTGCGAACCGGAAAATGACCGGGAATATTTTTCTTGGATTAAAACGGCCATCCTAAATCGTCTATTATTCGTATTCTTCGCATAATCTGGATAAAATTTGTCGCTACATACATTAATTGAAGTTTATTTAAATTTAAATTCATTGAAACTTACATGAAATAGTGAAATAATTATTTTTTTTAAACCTATTTGACAAAAATGTGTTTTTTTTTTCTCTGTATAATATGGAAATTCTATCTAAAACTACTTGTTTTTTTTTATGAAGATTTGTTTTTAGAATTCAATCATTGTTTTATACTTCACAAAACTATCGTAAAACACTTTTATGCAAAAATTAATGTACAACTTTAAAATTGTACCTACTCTTTCTAGTTCCAGTTTTGGGCACTAGGTGGCGAAATGGTAGACCACCATTCCCAATATTATAATTTTACTCTTAAAAAATTTAGAATCGATCACTGAATCTACCATTTAATTTGTTCAGGGACAATAATGAGAAACATACGCTCATTACAAAGTCGGAAGCAAAGCAAGAATATCTTTTAAAGGATTGCGATTTCGACAAAAGACAGCCATCCCTGAAGTTCATAATGCGACAAAATCCACACAATCCGCGTTGGGGTGATATGAAATTGTATCTGCAACTCCAGGTGGAAAAACGAGCAGTCGAAGTCTGGGGATCGGAAGAAAATTTACTAAAGGAACGCGAATTACGAGATGAAAAACGAGAGGAAGCAAAGATAAAAAAATTCAACACAAAGGTAGTTTTCCTTCTGAAAAAATTATATAAAATAAAAAAATTTCGTAGATTCTCTCTCCAGGCAAAACATGATATTGAATAAAATTCCATGCATTTAGTGAAAAATAAATTTACACCTGTAGGATTAATTTCGGCCCTTATATATTTAAGATAAGGTTTTTATTGTTTATTTATGAATCATTTTATTTACTTTTTTAAAAATAACTTTTTTAAAAGAATTTTCAACCAACAATAAAGATTTTTCAATCACAAAAGGAATAAAAGTTCTTCTAAATTATTGAATCTTCAAGTTAAAATATGCATTTTCTGTACAAAAATTGAATTTTCAACCAAGAGATATAAATTACCAACAAATAAATAAATTTTTAATAAAATAGTTCAATTATAAACCAAAAAGATAAATCTTCATAAAAATAAATAAATTTTAAATAAAGTTCTTCAACTTAAAATACGAATCTTCAACAAAAAAATGATTTCTAAACAAAGTGATTCAACAAAAATTTTCAAACAAAATAGTCGAAACCTCAAGTGAAGAAGCTTTATTTTGAACAAAGCAGTTGCATTTTTATTCAGAACGATGCAATTTGCTTTAAAACAGATGAATTTTTAAAGTATAGTGACAAATTTTAAAAACAAAAAATAGTTGAATTTTCGTCCAGAAAAGATTTTAGTTTGACATTTCAATAGCAAAATATAAGTTTTAAACAAAAATTAAATTTTCGACGAAAATACTTCGATTTTCAGTCCATAAAGACGAATTTTCGTCAAAAGAGTTTAATATTCAACCACAAAAAGTTACTTTAACAAAATTGTTTCATTTTCAACAAAATAGTTTAATTTTTGTTTAAAAAAGGTCAGATATCTACTAACACATGAATTTTTAAGTGAGAGTGACAAATTAAAAAAAACCTTGAAATTTCATCCAAAAAACATTTCACTTGACTTTTTAACACCAAAATATGAATTTTAAACAAAAGTTAAATTTTTCGTCGAAAAATTTTAATTTTCAACAAAAACCTTCAATTTTCAATTAAAAATTATGACAGACGAAATTTTTACTATGATATATGCATTTGTAAATTAATAAGACAAGTTTAGAATAAACAATGTTGAATTTTCAGGCGAAATAGATTTTTGTTTGACATCTTAACATCAAGATATGAGTTTTAAATAAGAAATATGGTAAATTTTCTAAAAAAATAGTTAACTTTTCAACCTAAAAAAAATGAATTTTCAACAAAACAGATGAATTTACAACAAAAATTGATGACTAAGGAAATTTTTGAGTTTACAACGAAGTAGTTTCATTTTTATCCAAAAAAGATCCAATTTTTAATAAAACAGCTGAATATTTAAATTAAAGACAAATTTTCAAAAAAATAATTGCAAAAGTAACTGCAAAAATCAGTGTAAATTAATATTTTTTGTCAGTTTTAACATTTTTTGACTAAAAAAATGTTTTTTATTTGAAATTACATCATCAGTAATATTATTATTGTGATTCTTAAAATAACTACCTTAAGGTAGTTCTCGTGCTAAAAATGAGAAAAAATTAGAAAAATTATTATTTTAACTAGATTTTTCGTAATTGAATTTTTTCTTGCTGTCGCTTTTTGCCAATTTTTCAAAAATGGTTGACTTTTAATCAATCATGGCTTAGTTTATGTAGAAAAACTTTCCCTACAACCCGAATCTTTCCAATGTTTAAAATAAGCAAATAATTTTAAAATACATATATTTTTTTAGGATATATTTTATTCAAAAAAATTGTTTTAACAATTTAAGCCACGAAAAAAATTACTTATAGAATTGGAGACAGTAAAATTGTAGAGAATTTTTTCCCGACAAAATAAGCCATTATTTATGAAAATTCAAACATTCGTTAAAACTCATAGTAAGAAAAATTTGGTTTAAAAAATAAGTTTTAATGTAAATGTGATTTTTAAGTTTTTGCATTTTTTGATTAAAAATAATGTGCTTTATTTGAAATGACTTCATCATTAATAGTATCTTGATTTTAAAAATCTCAAAGCTTCAAGTCCATTGATAAAAATGAAATTAAAATGGCATATTATAAATAAATCAAATGTTGAATAAATGAAGTGTAAAAAAACTTTTTTATTTAATTTATTTAATAATTTTAAAATATATAATTTTTAAGTTTTCTAAAGTTATATATTATAAAAGAAATATTTGAAAGTATTTATGAATTATAAAATACGTTTGAATATTTAACAAGTTTTATCGATTTGCGTAGATTATCTGTAATCGGAAAGTAAACTTTTTCTAAAAATGTAATTTATTTTATGAACACACGTTAAACCCAAGAAGAAATTTTTTTTACGCTAACTTAAATTTGATAATCGAATTTATGATATTCCAAACATGCAAAAAGAATCATTATCACAATTTTTTCAAAAATCGAAAATAATTGAATATATTTGAACTAATTCTCGTAACATTTAAATATTTCGTTTGAAAATTGATTAAATTTTAATTTTTAAACTATAATAAACAAAAAATAATTATTTCCCGGTAACGAATTTAATTTTTGTAGGCATTTATAAACACTTTTTTACATTAATTATGAGATACTGGAAAATAATTTTATTTTCCATCCTGAAAAAGAATTCTTCATTCAAAAATGATGTTGAAAATTTGAGTAAGAGAATAAATAAATAAATAATATTTAAATTTAATTCAAGTATGAACCGTGTAAAATTATAAAAAGGTGTGTTGAAAATAAATTTCTTATTTTATTCAATTCAAATTAAATTCTCTTTTAAAAGTAAATTCTGTTTTTGTTTCAGATTAAAAAACTGCGAATGGAAGTGAGAAGTTCCCTGTACGACAAAACACGTAAAGCTTCTCACGTGCATAAATTCGGTCCAGAATCATACGACGAGGTCGAAGATACCTACTCGCAAACTTGCACAACCTGTGGCTACGAAAATACCTACGAGAAAATGTAATTTTACTTTTCTCATCAGCGAATGTTAATTTAGTTTATTTATTATATTTTTAGACGTTTCAATTAAGCTAATTCAGAAAATCCAAAAACCAAATAAGCATGCATAATTTTTTTACGTATGTACTATATAGTATAGACTGTAGCGTCTAATAAATCATTTTCTTTGATTGAACTACAATTTTAAGTAATGATTAGTAATGTAAATATTGTCGCCAGTGAAGTAGATTTTTAATTAACAATTTGAAGCAGAAATTCAAGAGATGAATTTTTAACCAACTAGTTGAGGTTTCAGGCAGGAAAGACGATTTTTTTAGAAGACAGTTAAATTGTCGTCTTGAAAAGTTAAATTTAAAAAAAAAAAAAAAAAAAACTTTCCAAATAGTTGAGAACTTTCAAGCAGAAAGCAGAATTTTTAACAAAACAGTCGAATTTTGGACCAAAAAATATATATTCTTGACAAAGTATTTTAATTTTTTAACTTACGCAGATGATTTTCCAACCAATTTATCGAATTTTTAAACTAAAAAAATTAAACTTCCACTAAATAGTCCAACTTTAAATTAAAAGAGACGAATTTTTAACAAAATAATTGAAATTCTAACCAAATTTTTGAATATTCAAGCCAGAAAGAAACCGTTTTTTTTAACCATGTTTGGTTATCAACAAAAAAGTTCATTTTGAATAGAGAAAGATGAATTTTCAACCAAAAAAATGAACTTTTCTGCCATAAAAAAATGAAATTTTCAGTTCAAATCTAAGAATTTTTATATACAAAAAGACGAATCTTCAACAAAACTGTTTAATTTTCGATTAAAAAAAAGCTTCAAAAAAATATTTGAATGAAGATGAATGATTATCCACCAATTTTCAAAAAAAAGAAATTAATTTTCAATCAAGAACGATGATTTTTCAATGAAAAAAATCAATTTTCAATATAAAAATACGAATTTTTTATCAAAAAATAAATCAAAGAATTTAATTTTTAAGCCCAAAAGACAAAATTTTCTAGAAGACAGTCAAGTTATCAACCTGAAAATTTGAATTAAAAACAAAGAAGATATTTTTCAACCAAACATGTGTATTTACAACAAACTAATGAAATTTTCAATCAAAAGAGATGAATTTTCAACCAAATAGTTAAGAACTTTTAAGCATAAAAGACGATTTTTTTAGCAGAGGTTGAATTTTCAAGAAAAATATTAATTTTTATTCAAGAAAGACGAATTTTCAACCAAAAAACAAGACTGTTCTACCATAAAAGATTAATTTTCAATTCAAAAGTACGAATTCTTGTATACGAAAAGACGAATATTCAACGAAACAGTTAAATTTTCGACCAAAAAAGATATATTCTTGCAAAATAATTGAATTTTTTAAATTACACAGATGATTTTTCAACTAATTTGTCGGATTTTCAAACTAAAAAAATGTAACTTTCACCTAATAGTTATCATTTCAATTCAAAGATACAATTTTTTTTTAAATAATTGAAATTTTAATCAAATAGTTGAGTTTTCAAGCCATAAAGAAACCTTTTGTGGAACACAGTTTAATTATCAACTAAAAAGTTCATTTTGAATCAAGAAAGATGAATTTTCAACCAAAAAAAGATAACTTTTTTACCATAAAAAAATGAAATTTTCAATATAAAAATACAAATTTTTGATCCAAAAAGAAATTAATTAATTAAATTTTCAACCTGTAATGTTAAATTGAACAAAAGGATAATTTTGAACCAAACAGTTGCATTTACAACCAACTAATGGAAATTTCAATCAAAAGAAATGAATTTTGAACCAAATACTTGACAATTTTCAGGCATATTGTTGACACGCAGGAAAGCAAACGTTAGCTCACAAGACATTGACTGATCCTTCACATTTCTGTGGAAGATACCGTGCATCCTCTTATCCAGGAGCTGTTCACGAAAGTTTTTCTCTTGTGCTTTCTTAATCCGGACTTTCAGGAGTGAGTACTCGAGATAGATAAGATTTGATGCATTTTGCTTACCCCTAATACTGAAGTCAAGTCCGAGTGTTTCAGCAGCCTCCTCCACTGCTTTGTACAGAAACGCTCCTTTTCCCACTTCCTCGTGATTCCTGACCATTTTAAGAAGAGGGTCACTTCCATTTGTAATTCTATGTGCTGTACTCAGAATAATCCTGTTGTGAAGACATTCAAGACTCAATATTCCGCGACCCCCTTGACGACGTGAGATGTACAGTCGCGGAACGGAAGACTTAAGATGC
>NC_046662.1:21109960-21124300 GCF_010883055.1 Belonocnema kinseyi | reverse complement strand
TTATATTTTCTGAGCCTTCGTCCAGTCTATACTGAACTTCGTAGACTTCTCTCCAAAATACTTCGACCTCCTCTGGTTTGGGTGGGTGTTCGACAGTAACTGAAGGGCCTTGGAATAGTCGAGATGGGTCAGAGAGAAACTGTTGATTTTCTCTGACCCACCTCTCCCTCCGCTCTAGACTTCTCTTAGCATCAGATAGTATCCGTATTCTCTCAACAATATGCTGTCTGATGGTCAGCAGCTTTGACTTGTTAAATGTGTTATAACGTGTCCGGAGTTCGCGCGATGTGATGTAGTCAGTCACACACTGAATGCGAGACGCGTACTGTCTTGCCCAACCTATCTTTATGGCAAGGTCGGATTCTCCGGAAAAATGTCCACGAAGCTCGTCATCCATTTCAGCCAGATCTTTAGGCTCGAGAGAAACCTTGGTGTTGATATTTCTTAAGGTCATAAAGCATCGCTCTTCCTCTATTGGATGCCTGCCCGCGGTTGGTCTTAGTGTCGCCTCTCTTTATCTGTTGCCGGCTTGTTCTAGCTGTGGTAGAGTAGGCGTTCCGCTTACATAGCCCCTTTTTCGGAGTAGTTCAGCATGGTTTCGCAGACGTTGCTGCGAAAACTGCGATAGCTCCAGGTGTTTCTCACACCCCAGAGCATGCAGCCGTGCAATGTAACCCCGTTCACGGGCCACACTCGCATCGTAGCAGTCTAGCAAGTCGTGATTCAGTCGCTCCGTCTACCTAAAGGTCGCAAGATCCCGTCGATCCATCGCATTGAATCCATTTTCATTGGCTCCCCCAGGTCTAGAGTGGTCGGCATTGTTGGCTGACCCATTGTCGGGAGCCCTGCGCGTTCGGCACTGTTTTCACACCTCCGCTTGGGGGTTAATTCCTTCGGGACCATCCCTAGACAATTGTCTGCGACTGCCTATTTATTTTTGTAACCATACTCAGCAGAAACCCTTGGTACAGGGACTCTATCCGCAACCCGACGACGCGTTCGGTGGCTTTGTCACATGCCCTTCAGTTTGATTCTAGAATCCTTTAAAAGAAAAAAGTGGTTATAAAATGCAAATATCTCAGAAGGACAATTTTAACCACTCCAATCCATGTTAAAAATATGTGATATAATTTAGAAGGACAAATGAAATTTCGACTGTGATATACATTCTAAGGCAACATCAGAGTAATTAGTTGCTCACAAAATTCTGCATATTGCGCAGTTTTCGCCATATTTATAAAAAATGAAGTTCGCTTTTATCTCCTAATTAACCTTGGCTCTTTTCCTTATTTTTATTGGTAAGTATAACAATATGCTTAAAATAACATATTCATTATTTCAAGTACCGTCAACCGTGATAATTTTAGACATGTGGGGCAAATTCGGACTTACCTACATTGTAAGTTTAAATTACTTATGGGATTTTAACGAGAATCTAGAACCAGTTAAAGCCTTATCTGGTTCTAGATTCTGGTTAAAACCTCCTTAAGTAATTTAACCTATCAATTTAAGATTGTCCAAATTTACCCAACACAACCGAAACACCCAGTTTGACTGTACATTTTTGTATTATTACACATATATAACCTTTAATTCGAAATTCTTTAATCTGAAAACTCTGTTCTTCCCGCAGAACTAGGCTCTCTCGTGAAAAAAAAGTTGATAATAAAGATATATGATGTACCTATTAATTTCGTCTAAAGAAAGCAAAAGTAAATCTAAAGATTTGAAAAGTGATTTAATTTGATTATTTTTAAATTTTTGGAATCTTGATTGAATGTCGAAAATTGAAGATAGGAGAAAAAAGAAGGAAGGGGATTTAAAAGTTGGTTTCCTTTTATTTTCTCTCTCTTTTTTGTACATTCTCTTCCGAGAAGGAATTAGTTTTATGTCAATTTTAATTGCGCGATAAATTTCAAAGCGTTCATCAGATTGGACTGTGCTTTATCATAGTTTTTCAGGGCTAAGCGACACAAGATACAAAAATAGGCCAAGAGAACGAATTCTTTATTTTAAAATAACGTACAAAATCGCTTTTACCATGTAATGAAATGGGTTCGTCTACAAACTACGTTACCAAGTTTTGGTTATTTTTGACCCAAAATTCGAAATATAAACTTAATTTTCAAACAAGATTAAGTTTTTAATCACAAAAATGCGGCTTTTCAACAAAATACAAGAATTTTTTAAGTTGAATTTCAAACTAAAAAGATAAATCTTTTCAAAAGCATGAATTTTTAACAAGCTAATTCAACTTTCAATCAAGTAGTTTATTTTTTAACCAAATAGTTACATTTTCAACCAGAAAGACTAATTTTCCGGCAAAAAAGGTTAAATTTTCAATGCGAAGATATGACTTGTTAACAAAAAAGTTATATCTCTAAAAAAAGTTTAATTTTTAACCTAATAGTTAAAATGAAACTACAAACATGAAATTTTAACAAAACAGTTAATTTTCAACCGAACAACTAAATTTTCTACTAGAAAAGATCCATTTTTAATAAAAAATATACATTTTTAACCAAAAATATAATAGTTACAATTTTAATTTAAAAAGTTAATTATCAAACAAAACAGAAGAGAATTTTCAACAAATTAGTTATATTTTCAACAAAAAAGATTATAATCCAAAAGGACGAATTATCTAAAAAACGGTCGAATTTTCAACAAAAAAATATGATTTTTCAACAAAAAAGTTTTTTTTACCAAAAAGTTGAATTTTCAAAAAAATAGTCAAATTTTTAACAAAAAAGTTAATTTTCAATCAAATAGCGTACCGAATTGTTAAATCCTCACCTAACCAGGTTAATTTAGACCCTCCCTCGAAATATCTTTGAAACATTTAAATTTTCTTAATCTATGAGAATTTCTCGAAATCCCTTAAAATTCTTTATAATATTCGAAAATCTTCTGAAATTCCCTTGAATTTCTTCACAACTTATGAAATCCTTAAAAGTCCTTAGACCATAAAATCTTCATAAAATTTGTTGAAATCTGTTGATATTTGATATCCTTTCAAATTACTTGAAATCTTTTTAATCTTTTGAATTCTCGTTTAAAGTGAAAAAAATTGATATACACTGGAATCGCATTTATATTCGCCGTGTGAGAACGTAAACGTTCACTTATATGCTCCCGGGAGGCGATCCCACTTCAAATAATGAAGGGGAAATGGCCGCATTGCGCGCTCATTGGCTTGTTTGTCACGTGGTACTGCGAGGTGGTGGATGCCAAGCGGATATATGTGTGTTATATAGGTCTCCCTACACGGGATAGGTTGCTATGTAGAATCCTATATATTTTTATTTTATCTTCTTTAACAAGGAGGTCTGTAAAAATTCTTTACGCACTAACCACATTTAAACTTTGGAGACTATTTGCTCATAATTTAAGCTCATAGCCCTCAAGGAACAAAGGTGATCGTGGGACTGGCCAAAGGCCATACCCACTGAAACAAACTCTTTAAATCCTAACACACTTCGCACCGGAAACCGCTTCAGCATTACTTCAATGCAAGTGTTGTCTTTTTTATTTATTATTCTCTAATTTCGCTCAGGTATCTATGCTCTTTTTCTTTCGTACCAATTATTGCTTGTATAGTGTCGTGTGTGATTTTCCATCCCTTAGTCGATTCTAAGAGTGTTGCCATCATGTTTTCTGACGTAAAATCCTTTCTTGTCTTATTTTAAAAATCCTGTCTGATATCTTTCCAGCTTATGCAACTAAGTGGCCTACGTCGTCGGTATCGTCACAATAGTGGCATGTTTCTGTTCCCCATCTGTTTATTTTATGGAGGTATGCCATGAAGCAACCATGGCCTGAGAGTGCCTGCGATAGGTAATAATTTACTTCGCCATGTTTTCTTTGGATCCAGTTTCTTACGTTCGGTATCAGCCTCCACGTTCAGCGTCTATGATTTCCATTGTTCCACTTTTCCTGCTACCTTTCAAGCAGGTTTTCTCGTTCTTCGTCTGAATATAAGCCATTGTAGGTTTCTGGGTTTTCCTGTACTAAGAGCTCAATCGGGGCGATTCCGACCTTCACTCCTATACCTTCTGCAGATGTCGTACGATACCCGCTGAATACTCTGATTCCCATCACTTTGTGGATTCTTTTTAGTTTCCTTAACATTTCTTTGTTTTGCAGGGCTCCGTGCCAAATTGGGGCTGCTATTTTAGGGGTTCGCTTGAAGAGATTTCAACGCCTTGTACCTTCAAGGTTATCTAGCCTATTTTTCTTTTGCGCGTTAGAAGAACAGCTTCAGTCTTTTCCGAGGCTATTTCCAGCTTATTTAACCCCATCCATCTTATCACTCTTCGGATAGATACGTCTGCTCTTTGCATTTTAATGCTTTCGTTTGGCGCCACCACTACCAGGGCGACGTCGTCAGCAAAGCCTATGAGTTTAACTCCTACGTGCAGTTCTAGCCTTAGGAGACCTTCATATTGTGTATTTCAAAGGGTGGGACCAAGGACTGATCCTTGTAGGACGCCACTATTAACCACAATTTCCTTCTCTTTGCCTTCGGCCTCCATTAGTATTACCCTGTCAGTGAAGTAGGATGCTATGAGACTGATTAGGTGTTCATCGATTCCTATTCTTCTCAGTTCATCGAGGATAAGCTGCCATGATGCGCTATTGAATTCGTTCCTTAGGTCAATAGTGATAACTGTGCATAAGCTCCTGCATTATCTCGAATAGTCGGCTGCCTGTTCAGCTCCGCCACTATTTCCTTGATGGCGTCTACTGTCTGTCGGCCTTCCCTGAAGCAAAAGTGGTTTGGGGCTAGACCATCAGTGCGATCCAGCTTTTCTTTCAACCTACTCAGTATTAGGTGCTCACACAATTTTTCACCAAAACTAGCCCCGCCCTTTTCCATATCTTTGGGAATTCTGCTCTAACCGCTAGAATGTTGTAAATTTCTGATCAAATATTCCGGCTGGTTTAGTTACCTGTTTGATCACTTCTGGTGGTATCTTGCCTGGGCCTGGAGCTTTATGCGTTTTGATTTTCTGCCTCGCCATTTTAAGTTTTTCTTTTGTAAAGTCAGTAAATGTCGCTGACATAAGATGGTTAAATATTACTGGTTTGTGGGTTAGGAAGAGGTGCTTTGTCACATTCCCCACTGTTTGCATAGTCATGGTAAGCCTTGGTGGGTTTCCCAGAAGTTTTTTTCTGATTATTTTGTACCCTTTTCCCTATACATCCCTGTCGACTTCGTCGCCGACTGATAGCCAGCTATTTTTTTTTCGATGCTTTGATGGCTCTTTTTGTCTTTTCTTGAACTGGGTCCACAAATTGTTTTTGTGCACTAAGGATATGCTTTTCTTTTTAGAAATCTTCGCTTTCTTCCGTCTGCTTTGGACGCAGTTTTTACGGAGTTCTGCAATTTCCTGGTTCCACCAGTACATTGGTTATCCCCTTCTATGCGATGTTACCGTTGGCATGCATTCGTTGCATATATTTTCTAACGCAGTCGAAAAACCTTCTGCTGTTGTCGTACATTCTTCCTCAATTATGTTTCGTATTGCTTTTAACTGTCTATCCTTATTAATTTTCCGAACGTTACAGCCTTTATCGCGCTGTATCTGTTTCGGCAACTAGATCTTGTTCTCGATCATAAAGGTAATGTAATTGTGTTCACTAAGTGACTCTTTGTCGCTGACTTCCAAGTGAGTAATCTTATTACTGATACCTGTAGTAGATAGAGTTAGGTCAAGTATTAACCCGTAGCCCTGGAGTTCCAAAGTGGGTTTCTTTCCTTTATGTTTAACAACTAGGTCGTGCTGCGTTATCCATTCAGTCACTATTTCACCTCGTTTGTCGGCTATCTTCATTGTCCATTGTGGGAATTTGGCATTCATGTCTCCCACAACAATCGTTTTCTCCTGGCCTGCCCTGAGAAGGTCACCGATTTCTTGTAGGGTCTCTGCCAGCTCCCTGATGTCCTTGTTTGAGGAGGCATAGTAGCTGTATATTGTGGCTGCTTTAGTTTCTACATATGAGAAACCTTGAACGTTTCCATGGCTTTTGATGGCGATTTTTGGATCAGTTACACTTATAGCTGTGTCTAGGGCATCATCACTTATCCAATCTTCTTCTTCTTTCATGACTCACTTGTTTGGTGCACTTAGGACCACAATACACGCTACGAGTTCCTTGGCTGTATAAAGTGCGAGGTCAAGAGTCGGTCAACTTCTATTTGTATTCACTTGAAGGATCCTTATCTTGGTTTGAAAGAGCACCTGGCATCTCCGACTTGTTCCTGTCATTTCTTGTGTGTTCTCTTGTGCTATTTGACTGATGGCCCTCTTGGTGACAGAACACACAGAAAGGTTTTTTGGGTCATTCGGCTACCTTATGCCCTTCTTTTCCATATCTTAGGCAGAGCTTGTCTCTATCTGGTCCTTTGCAAACTGCCCTTTCATGTCCCTGTTCCCAGCATTTGTTACACCGTTGTTCTTTCACTCTTTCCGTGACCCTGCAGATTGTCCAACGAATTCTAATTTTCCCTTCCTGTGTTAGGCGGTGGGCATCGCGTTCATTTATTGCTAGCGTCACATTTCGTCTGTTACCATAGGCTGGTCTGAGCGCTCTTTCTTCGAAATCTTCGATCCTGGTTTCTATGAGTTTGCACACTGCTTTTTGGTCTCCATCAATATTTGTTAATTCATTCATTTCTTTGACATGTATTATCTTCCTTCTTATGAGAAGTCACGTCTGCAGATCTGGGAGTTACTCTTTTAGCTCTCTTTTTAACGCTTCTGCCATCTTTACTTCGTGTTGTACCGTGAGAAGAATTACACCGTTTCTTGTGCTTTTTACGTCTTTTATGTTCACGCCGAGGTCCGCTGGATTCTTAGCCTGCTTGACCTTTCTCACCACGTCTGCATAATTTAGTCCCTTCGTCTGCACGGACACAGCGTCGCTCCTTGTCTTCTTTGGACGCTTATTTACAGTGTTTGCGTCATTCATCCTTTCCGTATTTTTCAGTTTAATGCTGCTAGTAGCGTCCACGTTTTCTTTTCTGCTGCCCTGGGCCACTTTGAATCTTTTGATTCTCACGGTGCGGTCATTAAACAGGAACTCTAGCGTTCGTATGATTGTAAGTCTGGTGATGTCCTCCCTTTCTGGAACAGCAATTTTTTTCTGTTTATTGGTCAGCACCTGTAGTTTAATAGATTTTAAGGCCTGGAATATTACCTTATCATTTCCCCTCTTTGATGTTTGATCACTGAGTATTGGGTAACAGATCATTATGGTAGTCTGCTTGAAATTTCCTTCTGCATCAGGAAAGCTAAGACAGTGTCGTATTTTCGCTTTTTCACCTTCCTTCTTGTTTTGCTGTAATATACCGTCCTTGCGACCAAATATTTCTATAGCTTTATTCACATACTTATTCCTTAACCGGATGCTAACATCACAGCAACTTCTAGGAAGCTCTCAAAGCTCTCTTCCTTTTTCAGTTGCAGTCTTCTGGCTTGGATTATTTGCAGTTCTTTACATGGTTTGCATTTCTCCTCGGCAATAAACGTTTTTGTTTCCAACAGCTTTCTCTGATCTTCCTTCATACTCTTTATTTGTCGACGAAGAACATCATTTTCTTTTCTCAACTGGTCCACTTTGATCTTTCCTTTTCCATTCAATGCATTGCCATTCTCGTTACTCAACTCTATCTCTAAGACGCTCTGAAACCCTTTTTATGGTTCATAGAGTGGAGTGTATCCGCGTAAAGAGCAAGAGCGCTGCTAATCTCGCAGAGCTCTGCCTTAGGCTTGTACAAACTATTAATCACTCCTTCAAATTCTTTCGTAAGAGCAGCAATTTGTTCAACAACAAGCAAAGGAGCACATGCATCATTTTCACTGCAAGTAGCTTCTTTATCACGCGTGCTTCTCCTTCTCTTTCGTTTAGGTGCATTGGCTTTGTGTTATATCTGGTGTAGGATTTGCCATAAAGTTTTTCCAGCACTTTGTACATGGAGGGGCGCGCCGAAATAACTGGGAACGGGTATACCCTCGGAACTATGTCCTACCTCAGTTCCCTGGAGCCTAGCCTTTGTTTAATTGGTCCCGGAAAACACGGGCGGACCGGAACTCGCCCGGAGCACTGCAGATTCCGATCTCTGCAGCCACCACGCACATTCTGATTAGGGCCCAAAGGGGCTGGATTCTAATCCCATACTGCGGTTGACACCTCGACAGTGCATATATTAGCCCAGCTGGTCGTAATCAGTCTTGCAAAAGAATTCGGTGGGTTGTGGAAGCATTTTTGTTATTGGGGGGTACGGATAAAATTAGTACCAATCGTGTAGCAAGTAATTCCCACGGCCGGCTGTATAGATAACCACTTCCTTTATTGTTTTGATTTAGCCATTTCTATTTCTTCTGGCAGAGTTAGGATCTTCGCTATTATTTCGACGTCGCAGACTTGTACGTCCTGTTCCCGCCAAACTTCCTTCCGCTGTCTCACCTTCTGTTCCTTCCAGACCTGTAGCGCTCGTTCTTCTAACTGATGAAAACTTGCTGCTTCCCCATGATCTTTTATAGAGGCGAGGAGATAGTGTTTTTTACAACTTAAACCAACGCGTTCCTTTGATTGCATCAGAGACTGCTGGATTCATCCTTGAAATACTTGACGTTTATTATATTCGAGGAATATAACAGAAGAATCTGATCTGCTATTACCTGTAAATGTTCTATTTAAACCTGTTGTTGCTGATCAGCACGAGCGTCCCTTTAATTTGAGCCGCGAGCAGCTATGGTTGTCTCAGAGGTCTCTCTAGCTCAGCTGTGTGCCACACAAACAAACGCATTTGAAAGCATGGAATTGTATCGTTACTATAAATCTCGCCAATTCTTAATGTTTTCAAATGAGTACAAAGTGAGAAGTTAGATAAAACAACGCGCTAGCGGTGAGACATTTGCTGCACTTCAGTTTGGTGAGGTAGAGCTGTTCACTGTGGGATTGGCGCGACAATTGTACGTGTTAGGTGAGCGGCTCGACCAAACTTCTCTCCGTGTATACATACTATACATTAGACTCTACGACACTTCTCGTTTTGGGAGTTGTCGCGGAAGCGAACAGAAAGTGTCAGATGATGCTCTCTCCTGCGTCAAGCCGCTGTCGGCGTAGTAGGCGTAGCCGGCTGCGTATGTGTGTGCGTGTGATGGGGCAAGGAGTTACGGCAAGCGAAAGAAGGGGGAATCGGGAAACGAGAAGTTTTATAGCGAGAAGTGTCATAGAGTCTACTGCAGTGTGTTACTACTCCAAAGCGCCAGTTACCGCGAGTCGCGAGAATTTCGAGTCGCTAGAGTTCAGCCGAGTCGCATAGAGTATCCGATTACTCGATTCTAAACTTAAGAGTACCAAGTTTTTTATGGATTGAAGAGAATTGTCTGCAAAATAAAACAATAATAATAACTTGTATTTTTAACCTCCCCCCTCCGGTAGCGATCCGAATATGCCCTAAGAAACAAAAAAACTACGTTTTTACGTATTACTGTTCATTTTCAGCCATTTCTGTCGTCTTTTTTTTGAAAATAATTATTAATGGACAATTTGAATATCGCCCATGACTTTTTAAACAATGTATAATTCTTTAAATAAATGTAACTCATTCAATCAATTATTTATTCCCAAAAAATAAAGAATAAATATCTAGTGGTTGTTTGGAGTCGTAAATTTGGTTAAAAACATTATGTAATTATTTAAAAAATTACTCATTATTTATTTTCTAGCGTTCTAAGAATTGAGCCATAGGTGTCTACTTTTTTCTCAAGCTGGTATCCTATGCTACTTTTTGTTAAATAATTACATAATATTGATACATTTCTTCCAATTATTAAGAAATTTCTATTTGTTCCAACCATTTTTAGTTCCTGAAGTAGTTTTTTTTCAAAAACTTTTTAAAAATAATATAAAATGGAACACCCATACAATTTTTTCCTAAATGTATGGTGTGTAGAAAGAATACATTAACCATTTTTTTATTTTTTGAACTGTGAAATCAATTTTTTTTTCAAAAATATTTTAAAATCGTATTTTATGAACTAAACATAATATTGAATTATTGAATGATTTTTAAGAGTAGTAAACTCTGATAACAGCATTATGTCAGTGTTAATCAAATTAATTCTTGTTTTTTTTTTCAATTTTCTTCAAATAATTGTTCAACAAAATTATACTCTGTAAAGCAATTAAAGAATGGTAATTATATATTTTTTCTATACGTTCCATAGCCAGAAAAATATTTGTATGTATTCTATTTTATACAAATGTACCAAAATCATTTAATGATTCAACCAAAGTTAGGATAGGATACCAATTGAGAAAAAAGTGGATACTTCTGGCTTAATTTTGAGTAATTTTGAAAATTAACAATGATTAATTTTTTTAATAATTAAATAATGATTTTAACCAAATTTACTACTTTAAACAACGATCAACTATTTATTCTTTATTTTTTGGGAATAAATAAATGCCTGAAGTTTTCGGTAATGAAGCAATTTTCCATAAATTCTCGCAAATATTGGAAATTTTTCATACATTTCCGTACATTTTGGAAATTTTCGTATTTCTTACAAAATCTTTGGATACTTTAAATTTCTGGAAAGGTTTCGTAATTGAAAAATTAACCAAATATTTCCGATAATTTGTGGCAATTTTACCGTCAATTTCTAAAAAATTTGCTCGTCTTCAGCTCGCCGCCAACTCGCCTACAACAACCCTTCGATTCACGTGAAGCTCGTACAGAAAACTTTACCCTATGTGAAATTGTCTACTTTCCGCACTTGTAGCACAATATACAAACCTATTCATGCATCAACTTTTAATTGTGTCGATGAAAAAAATGTTTTTTGTTTGAAACAAATGTTTTAAATATTATGAATGAGCATCACTTCCTTACTCTTTAACAAAGTGTATTAATATTATAGGTCAAGTGATTCCTCTGGAGTAAACAATATTCTTCCAATCTCGCATGAACTTTAAATTATAAGAATAAGAACATTTTTAATATAAAAATCGATTTTCAATATAATATATATGACCATAACTTCCTTACTCTCTAATCAAATACATATATTAGAAGTCAGTCGATTTGTCTCGAAACAAAGAATCTTTTATATTTTTTCGTTAACTTTGAATACTATATTAATGAAAAATGTTTCTCTCTCTCTCGCCCTCCCCCCCCCCCTCTCTCTCTCTATATATATATATATATAATTAAACATTTGTTTTAGCGTATTGTTGACACGCAGGGATGCTTTTCAGGCTATTAACGAGTGAAAGCTGGGCCCCTCCAAGAGCGCCAATGATAAGGACGATTAGTTTAACAGAATATTCCTGGTACAATCGTTGCAACTCCCTCATAAAGTCTCTATACCTCTCTTTCTTTTCATTATCCTTGGCTATGACGTTTTTGTCAGCTGTTGCCGAAAATTCGATAACGAACATGGTTCGTTTCTCGAAGTCAAGATGAACCATGTCATGCCTCGAGTGTGCAACAGAAACAATTGTCGAGAATATAAAGTTCCAGTATATGCGCCACTTCCCATTCTCGACAATTGAATCGATTTCCCTAGGAGCATTTAGAGGAGCGATATTAAGTGTTAATGCCGTAAGAGTGACAGAGATGGTAACAAAGCACTCTTAGTGCCGCATTGTGCCTTTGGATGTAGGTCGTTCCCGCATGAGTTGGACAACTAGATAGTATAGTATGTGAGCTAAATGCTCGGGGTGTGCATGGCATGCCCTGCAGTTATCATCGGGAATGTCTTGTCTCAAAATGTGGCGATGGCATGTTAAGGTGGAAATGACACCGTCTTGGCATGCCAAACTGAAACCCTCCGTACCAGACTTCAATTCAGGTAATTTAAGGAAAGCAAAAGTTAGCTCACACGACATTGACTGATCCTCCACATTTCAGTGGAAGATACCGTGCATCCTCTTATCGAGGAGCGGTTCACGAAAATTTTTTCTTGTGCTTTCATATATAGATAAAATTAGATGCATTTTGCTCACCCCTAATACTAAAGTTAAAACGTTTCTTGTCTCGATGTCAAGGGCGTGCTCGTAACGATTGCACCGTACTCTTTTACGCATGCGTCGCGCTCGGTCTGATTCGTTGCCGCTCGCGCGCAATTTGAAATGCTAAAAAATAACATTTTTATTGTTTATTATGAATAATGTCATTTTAACTTATATGCATATTTTTCATTATTCAAAAATTTTGTTACTTAAGGTTTATTAAAATATTAAAATAAATTTTATTATAGAGAAATCTTAACATTTTGTTCCAGTTATGTTAGAAAAATTGTGCAGGATATTTTCATTCATATTTGGGTGAAGTGAAATTTTAAATCAAACAATTATTTTGGAATTGAAATTTATTTACACATAAGGAGTTTGCAATTTTCAATAAAGTATTTTTAAAAAAAATTTGATTTTGAGAGAGAAATTAAATTTAGTACAAAAACGTGTAACTTATCTGCTTTTTAAGTAATATATTTAATTACTCATAGCATATTAATATTATATGTTATATGTATACTAACTTTCTCTAAGATAAGAAAAATAGTATTGTAAAAATAATCTGCTCAGAATAGTGGGAATACTCATATTTCAGAGCAACGTAACATTCTACGTTATCATCACACAAATCGTCATTGCCGATTTTAAAAGTGTTTTTGGAAAGCTTTCTGTCGGTAATTATGTTTGTTTTTGCTAAATATATAAATTTTTGTATTAATTAATATAATTCTATTGAAAAACAAGATTGTCAATGCATTTTAATATTTTAATAAATATTAAATAATGAAATTTTCGAACTGCGCGCGAACAGCAACGAATCAGAGACCGAGCTCGACGCATGCGTAGAAGAGTTCGGGGCACTCGTTACGAGCGCTGTTCAAGGGATCTGAGCTCATTCTTCGTCTATGGAACCACTCCAAATGATTAGAGTACTACCAGGACGGAGTTTGTATCTGCTTTGGAGAGTATCCTTTATATATGTCACATCCTGAATGCGGCTCTGTAGTATGCTCAGGTATGTATAAGTCTCTCCAGCGCAAAGGTGTCGTATAGCGCTTCTATCGACGAACTCAGGGTCTTCAGGGATGCCATTAAGTTTTCCTCGCTTCAAATAAACCTTGGCGCATTTGTCTAACCCACATTCCATTCTAATTTCCTTAGTATATCGTTCGACAATCCCTAGAGCTAGATGTAGTTGCTCTTTTTGTTAGCATAGATCTTAAGATCGTCCATATAAAATATATGAGTGACCTTGTACTTTTGATCTGCAAGTTTGCCGCAAAAGTACCCGTCGGAATGGCGAAGTGCTAGAGATAGTGGCATTAATGTAAGGCAAAAGAGGAGTGGGTTCATGGTGTCGCTCCGAAAGACACCTCTATGAAAGGTGACCTTGTTAGTTGCCACACAATTTTTTCCAGATCAATCTCTCTATGCACCTCACGATTTGCGGATGGATCAACCTTTGAGCTTTCCAAAAGACCGATGATAAGTCTATGGAAGGTCGAATCAAAAGCTTTCCGGTAATCAATCCAGGCCATCGATAGGTCACGCTGGTAGAATGCTGCATCTTTGCAGACACGTCTATCGATGAGCAGGTTCTCCCGGCATCCTGCTACGCATTTCTTTGAGCCGCTTTGTTCATACATTTCTTGCCACACAAGTCCGATTGCCTGAACAATCCTATCATTTAGAATAGCTGTAAACATCTTATACAGTGTGTTCAGACAAGCGATGGGCCTGTATTTCTTCGGGTCAGCTAAGTTGCCCATTTTCGGCAGAAGTACTGTGCGCCCTTCTACCAACCACTCCGGAATTGGCTTACATAGCCTTACATAGCCCTTTTTTTGGAGTAGTTCGGAATGGTTTCGCAGACGTTGATGCGAAAAGTGCGATAGCTCCGGGTGTTTCTCGCACCACAGAGCATGCAGCCGTGCCATGTAACCCCGTTCAGGGGCTACACTCGCATCATAGCGTTCTAGCAAGTCGTGATTCAATCACTCCATCCACCTAAAGGTTCCAAGATTCCGCCGATCCATCGCATTGAATCCATCTTCATTGGCGCCTCCAGCTCTAGAAAGGGGTTCGTCCATCCTTGTAGAGCCCCGCATGCATGGATAAGGTTGCGTACTCTGAGAGGTAGCCCGGAATCCCAGAGTCACCGTTCTAGATACCTCACCCAGGTGCCATTCAGTTTTCGGCACGGTTTTCACGCCTCTGCTTGGGGGTTAATTTCTTCGGGACTACCCCTGGATAATTGTCCGCGACTGCCTATTTATTTTTGTAACCATATTCAGCAGAAACCCTTGG
>NC_046662.1:21105166-21109860 GCF_010883055.1 Belonocnema kinseyi | reverse complement strand
TGTTTAATTAAATTAAATAAATTTTTTTTAAATAGTTACCATTACAAAGCTTCCTCTGTAGGAAAGCAAACTTGTTTGACTAAAATCAACATCAGTTTTAATAAATATGAAATTCATTCCTTAGAAAAGTTTACTTTAATTGTATAGCTTTTTCCCTTATGCGAAAGATAATTATAATGCTGCGTGGTTAGCTTTTTTCTGAAATCAATCACTTTTTGCCCACTTTTCACTTAGCGACGTAATAATTAATGCAGATAAACAAATATACTTATTTAAACATTTGATTATTGGTTATAACTTTAAGTCATAATAGACAGTTGCGGTATTTTTCCGGAAACTTTAGTTTTGCTTCGTCTTTTTAGTTATAAAAAAACAATATTTGATCATCAACCACATACACTTTTAAATAGTATTGTATTTTTTCCAAAGTGTATTGTTTTTACTCTTCCTGATTTCTTAAAATCCCGCAACATTTAAGCCAATTTCTAAAAGAACGTAGTTATTAATAATAATAAATTGTTTAGACAATAATGTTCGTTAACTTGCGTTAATTATTACCTTATTGAGAAACAAGTGGACAAAAAGTAAAAATTCCAGAAAAAATAGCAACTATTTAGGATGAATATAGGAGAATATAGTCATAAACAATAACCATTTTTTTAAACTATTATATTACTTTAAGTACAGAGGAAACAAGAAGTTTAAAATTTTAGAAAAAACCACAACTTTTTTACATTATTATTGAAAAGGATAGTTATAAACAATAATAATTTGATTAAACAGTTACGATAGTTAAATTGCATTAATTACTGATTGGCTCTGAATAAAGAGTGGGCAAAATTTTAAATGTTTCATAAAATACAGGAACCTGCTGGCATTATTTAAAGAAAATATGATTAAAAATAATAATAAATTATTTAGGCAATTACGTTTGTTGACTTGAATAATTATTATCTCAATTTAATTGAAAACTTAAAAGTGGAAATTACTGTGATGTTCTAAATCAATTATTAGAGAAAATTGATAAAAACAATGATAGATTGTTAAAAAAATGTATATATAAGCACCTAATCATCAGTAAACAATAGTCTATTTGAAGAAAAAAATTTTGCTTGTGAAATAAATGTTTTTAAATTATTTTCTGCAAAAAAAACTTAAAGAAGTCGTAACCTCCGCATAGCAAACTTGGTCTGCCCTACTCCATGTACATTCCCAGCCCCTTACTTACCCCCCTTGGAAAATAGTACGAAGGACGGACGGACGCAAAGAACTCGCAAAATATAATTTTGCACTTATGGGATTCTTTTTGGACCCTATAAAAAGACTTATGAGGTGCTATTTCAAAAATGACTTTTGATTCGTGTTCCGTATCTGATCCTGAGAAATTTTGAGTTTTAGTTTGATTAGGGCCATGTGATGTGTGGGTCACATTACCGAATTCCTACTTTACCGTCATTTTTTTTATTCCCGACAGTATTTTTACATGAAGCTCCACATCGATTTAAAAATTTAGGATACTAAATAAGAAGGACTAAGAAAGGTGGGTCTGGCCCTAAATGTTTAAAATTATAAAGAAACCAAAAAAAAAAATTATTTACAAAAAAACACATTTTCATGATTATAAACATTTAGGACCAGACCCACCTTTCTTAGTACTTCTTATTTAGTATCCGGAATTTCCATCTCGATGTGGCGCTTCGTGTGAAAATAAGTTAGGAAATAACAAAGGGTCGGTAAGGTAGGAATCTGCCACGTGCCCCACTCATCACACGGCCTTAAACTAATAATGAAGATTCTGAGTAAAATCTACAAAGGCGTCTATTTTTCTTATATGGTAGTAGATTAATAAAAAATATATTATTTATAAGTGAACAGTTTTTTCTGGTCAGAAATTAATGACAAAACGTAAAACAAGTATACTTTCTCAATCAGAGACGAGGGAAATAAGCATCAACTAGAAAATTACCAATTCGAGTATTCGAGATCTTGGCTAATTCTATAATGGAAAAATAATTGAGTGATAACAAAAATTATTTAGGACTGTATATAATATTTAAAAACCTGAAAACATGATAATCATGAAAAATAGAAAAGTTTGATCAAACAAACCATGGCATACCATACTTATCTCTTTTAAAACAGTAAGGAGGTCATATCGTGACATTTTAAGCGTGACATAGCCTGTCCTAATATAAGAGCGTTGCCTTCTACTTGTTTAAACAAAAGGTAAGGAAATTGGAATTTTTTAGACTCCTTAAATTACATTGGATCAATGGACTCGAAATTAATCACACATATTTAAGTTCTTCATGGGCTACTTTTCAACAGATTTCTGTTTTCGATTTTTAACATTTGTTTCGATTGTATACTTTATAATAATATAATAATATAATATAATAATTTTTTCATTATTTCCGATCGAAAATTGCAATTATTTAGCAAGCTTAGTGAAAATTAATTGCCATGAATGAACATCAGCTTTAATACGTGTGTAATTGAGAGCCTAAAGATGGGTATTTTACTTTTGTAGCTTTTCGATGCAAAAGATATTTTAAGGTCTTTCTAATTCAAGATTGGTGAAATTGAACTAATTACGAGTGAAATTTTACGGATTCGATTAGCAAAAACTGACCCACCAAAGATTAGTAGAAAATGACTAATTCGACTAGTCAAGATATTTCCTAATTCAATAGTTAAAACCAACTAATTGTTTGATATAAATAAATCGAGAGATTTTGTTCCGATTTATTACGGTGCGGGGAAGGGGGTCTCCTCTATTCATGTGCGTAATTTTTTGAAATTCGCAAATGAAACAAATAACTCGCAATAATTGTGCAGAAAGTTAAGAATAAATTTAAAATTTCGTGCCAAAGAAACCTTAGTAAGTGAAGAACGCACCCACCCAACGACAATTTGAAAAAAGTCAGGGAATTTTATTGGTCAGAGAAAAGTTTAAAGTTTAAACCAAAAATTTTACAAAAGTTCTTTGAATAATAATGGTCTTTAAAAGAGGGAACAAATTTGGAAAAATTGTTTAAAAACAATAAAAATAAGCATGAAAACCAAGACAAACGGTACAATTTATAAGAAAAAAGTTTATCGGAAAGTTAAAAAAATAACCAGATTGCTTAACAGATTTAAATATGTTCAAAATAATGAAATTGAAATTGCTTGAAACTTCAAACTAGACTGAAAACACAAATAGATTGGTTATGTGCACATAAGATAAGTTAAACGCAACTTCCTTGTTTTTTATTTCCCACTATTAAAAGCTTAACCATTTAAAATTCGAGAATAACAAAATTTTGATAACAAGAGTATATAACAATCTTGAAACGAGTTAAATAAATTATTATATCTGATAGCTGTAAATAAAAGAAATCATATTTACTTTTATTTACATACTATATTTTCTCCATAGACAACATGTATTTGACTCATTATTTTTAACCACCTCAGAGATATTTTTTAGAACTACGGATCATGAGATTGCTAACAGGCGTTAGGAATGATATTATTAATATTTTACAGTTTTTAGTTTTTTTTTTTTAACAAATCTAAATCATATTATTTGTATAGAAATAGCTGTTTAGACTTAAAACAATTCAGAAAATTCAGGATTTTGCCAGAAAATAAATTAGATGAGCTATTTTGATACTTATTAGATGAAAAAGAAAATAAAAATAAATTTTTCATTTATTAACATAAACTATTCATAACAAGGAAAAACGAGAATTTTCTATTTGTTAAATTTAATTCTTCATAACAAAGCTACATATTATGATTTATTTCTAACAATGATAAACAAAACTTGTTAACCATATTTTTTATTCTAGTAAATCCGTTGAGATACTTTGACACAAATCAGACAACAAAAATATTTTTTTGCTCGCAAACAAATATTAATTTTGTTTATTTTTATTATATTTTAACGAATTCTTAGATCATTTTTCGGTTGATTGACTTTTGTCTTCGTTTTTTTTTTCGTTTCTCCAAAAATGATTTCTTTAAAAATATTTTTAATTCTATTTTGTACGATTAAAAGAAAATGTGCTCGTCTTATTTAAAAATGATTAGGAACAAATCTTTGGATCCTTTTTGAGTAAACAACTTTTGTCTATTCATTTTTGTCGTAACTTGTGTCGTTATTCAACAAATTTAATTTTTCATTTTTAATGTTATTTTTTACGATTAAAACAATAACTACAAGCCCTATAAAAAAATTCTTCATGAAAAATTTGGATGAGTTTTTACTCTGTTTTGGCAGAGCATCTTTTGTCTATTAATGTTTTTCATAGTTTGTATCGGTTGTCCAAAAATTAAATTTTTTAATTTCATTTTTTACTGTTAAGACCTGTGAGAGATCTAATTGTGGGATTGTGAGATTGTAAAGGGGAGGTAAATATTTTGGAGGATTGAGACAGATTTGTGTGGAAGTTTGTTTGGAGATTTGTGACAGGGTGGGAAGACTGTGTTGACGGATTGGTAGTAGCAGGGTTGGGTAGCGACAAAGAAAGGCGTGACAGGTAACAGACAGCGACGATAGAGGCAGGGAAGATAGAAGGCGGGGAAGATAGAAGGCGAGAAAATTAAAATTTTATTAATGGCTAGTGGAGCGAGCATCTCCTCGGAAGAAATAGAATTAGAGCAGGAAGTCTTCAGTACACCGAAAGAGATAAAGGAATGAAAGGCAA
>NC_046662.1:21098378-21105066 GCF_010883055.1 Belonocnema kinseyi | reverse complement strand
TATAGAAAGGATAAGATTGTAAAAAATATATAGATGTAAGCGGAAAGATTGTAAGGAATGGAAGTCATGTAAACCCTTAGGGGACACATTATGAATAAAGAACAAATCTGTAGTTCTTTTTTGGGTGAACAACATTTGTTCAATTATTCTTTTCTTAGCTTGTGTCGTCCGTTCAAAATTGAATTATTTCTACTTTAAATGTTGTTTTTTACGAATAAAACAAAAACTGCGTATCCTATAAAAAAGTTATTAACAACGAAATTGTAGACATTTTTTTCATGTACAATTTTGGTTAATTTGTGTTTTTTTTACACTTTGCACACTTTGATTGCAAAATGATAATTTTAGTTGAAAATTTCAATTTTTCTTCCAAATTTAAATATTTAGTAAAACTTTCTTTAAAATTATTTTAATAACTGAAAATTTAACTATTATATTTTTGATTAAAAATTGATCTTTTTCATTTGCAAATTCAACTATTTGATTGAAAGCTTATGTATTTTCTTAAAAATTAACCTTTTTTGGTAGAAATTTAATCTTTCTTGTTCAAAATGTATTGCTTTGGCTGGAAATTAGTTTTTATTTTTAATTGATTTATTAACTAAAAATATTATTATATCATGTTTGTTTGAACATCAATCTTTTTCAGTTGAAAATTCTACTACTAGAAAAAGTCTGTAATTTGCCGAAACTTTGTCTTTTATGGTGACTATTTCACTTTTTCCTTTGAAAATTAAACTATTACAAGTATTAAATTTCAATAAATATTAAAATATTTGGTTTAAAATTCATGCTTTAAATATAGAGAAAAAGAAGGTCGTTTGTACAATTAAACAAAAACTTTTTCTACAAAAAAAAAAAAAATAAATAAGAAAACACATCTTGCTCGTGAAGAATAATTTCACAAAAGCGTTCGCAAGTCCTAATCGAAATGAATTTTTTTTTATTGAAGATAAATGAATATCAAATACAGGTGATCAACTTATTATGTGTAAGTTTTCCATGTTTTGAAAGTTACAATGTCAAAAATGCCAGTATATAAATGACCCACAATGAGTACCTCATCATCAGTTTATTTTTCTATACATTCAAGATGAAATTGTTAATCTCAGCTTTAATGACTATTTCTATAGGTGAGAATAAAATTAATCTAATGTGTTGTGTCTTCGTATACAGAATCAATTTTACAATCTTATTTGGATTTACACACAAAGAATTCTAAAGCCCCCTCTCAAGAATTCGAGAATTTATTATTCTTTTTGAATCGCAAATTTTATACACTGTTATAAAGGTGTAATTTATATAAATCTGTTTAGTCCCTAGAAAAGTACCACCATATAGGTTAAACTACGTTTTCCAATCTGAATTTAACCAAAAAATTAGCATCGCTTTGAAAATTCTTTTTGAGCCTGGGTCAATTAATACTGACTCCATGTGAAAATAAATCAACCAGGTGGTAATTTATGGAAAAAATTTTGCTATTGGGATAAATATTTAGAAAGGAGGAGGAGGAGGTTGCATTTATTTTCGGGTGCCATCAGGATCAGCGATTTGTAACTCATTTAATGCCAATCGAAATAAATTTGATCTTATAAAATTTCAAAGGGAATTCTTCACAACATTTTCATCTATTATTATCATTTTTTTAAAATAATTACTTGACCTTCAAAATAAATCTAAAAAGAAAATTTCACTTTTGAACGAATTTTGAACATTTTTCTATCTTTTGGAGGACGTTTTGTAATGTCCATAATTTCGAAAAATTTACATTTGATAAACTGAACTTTCCTCGACTGAAAATTGTTTAATACTATGTTCTAAACAATCAAGCGGGTGTATGTGCACGTGGATATACTATTTTCTTATAAACAAGATAACTAGAAGACAGTTACAGAATAATTGATTAAATTTAGAGGGCTTACTTTTACCACTAATATTGTAGTAACATTTTTTTCATTAAAATAATTAAAAGTTGCCACTAGATTATATAAGATTCTATGATTTGAGATATACCGATTGTCGTGTAATATTGATACATATTTTTAACGAGTAAGCAAGTTATGGTCATTTATATGATCAAAACAATCGACTTTTATAGTAAAATTTTTCTCATTTGCATAATTTAAAGTTGATGCAAGAATAGAAAAGATTCCTCGATTCGAGACGAGTACATTTACCTATAATATGAATACATTTTATTGAAGAGTAAGGAAGTTATGGTCATTTATAATATTTAAAAAATTCGTTTTATATAGTTACACTTTTTAAATTAAAATACATTGTTCAAAATTAACATAAACCGGAGAAGATTCCTTTATTCGAAAAAAAATGATTATAATTTGAAAAATATATTTTAAGCAGAGAAACTTTTTTATTAACATAATTAAAATTTCATACAATAATAGAAAGGACTCCTTGATTCGAGACCTTTTGATTGACTTATTGGTATTTTGTTATTTTGACTTCCTCTATGAAGAAGTGAACATATTTGGGATTTTTTTTCTAAAGCTAGTTTTATACTCTGTTTAAGAGGCGGAGCTTATATAACTCCGATTAGTCCCTAGAAAAGTCCCACCATATAAAATAAACTATGTTTTAAAATCTGAATACTACCGAAAAATCAGCATTGCTGTAAACATTATTTTTTAGCCGGGGTCGATTGATTTTTATTCCATGTGAAAATCAATCAACCAGATGGTAATGTATGGAAAAAATGTTACTATGTGATAAATGTTTACAAAGGAGGAGGAAATTACATGTGTTTACGGGTGCCATCAAGTTCAGGGATTTGTAACTCTTTTAATGTCGATCGAAACCAATTTGTCCTCATAAAGTTTTCAGGAGATTTTTCAAAACATCTATATTGATCATTATCATTTTTTTAAAAATAATCACTTGACCTTAAAAAATAAAGTAAAAAGAAAATTCCACTTTTAAACTAATTCTGACAATTTTGCTTTCTTGTAGAAGGCGTATATCTTATAAATACGATAACTTGGATACAGTTGAAGATAAATAATTGATGAAAATTAGAGGGCTTATTTACATCAGTAATATTATAGTACAAATTTGTTTAATAACATAATTTAAAATTTGCCTATTTTTACTCTACAGATTAATTTTCTCTTCCAGCATATTTTATGGTGTAATCATTTGAATTTCAGAGACTTTATTAAGAATTCAAAGCAATTTATTATCAATTCCAAACAATTCTACTTTCATTGCAACTAGTTAATAAATTGATGTTTGGACATTAATTTCGGATAATAGAAAATTAAACGGAGATTTCGATGATAGGTGGAAGTTATTTTTCCTCTGTATATATCTGTATTGCGTTCCTCCCAATCCCTGATAGGAAAAAGGTAGGGGTTTGACTAACATAATTTCTGCAACTAGTCACATGTATGCCTTCTCGCCCTTAAAAGACGTTGGAAAGGAATTCACGGCCTCAGAAGACGATGGAAAGGAGTAATGGTTTGACTATAACTACTTCTGTGACCGGTCCAAAGGGTGCCTTCCCACCCTCCACGAGAGGTTGGAAATGAGTAGAGGTTTGAGCAACATTATTCCTGTGACCAGTCACAGAGGTACCTTCACGTCAAAGGGTTGCCTCCCCACCCCCACGAGACGTTGGAAATGGCCTACCCTCAATGAGATGTTGGAAAGGGGAAGGATTTTGAGCAACATTATTTCTGTAAGGGAGTAGTAGTTTGACCCAAACTATTTCTGTGACCGGTCAAAGGGGTGCCTCCCCATCCTCAATGAGACGTTGGAAACGGGTAGGGGTTTGAGCAACATTTTTTCTGTAACCGATCAAAGGGGTGCCTCACCACCCTCAATGAGACGTTGGAAAAGGGAAGGATTTTGAGCAACATTATTTCTGTAACCAGTTACAGAGGTACCTTCACGCTCTCATGAGACGTTGGAAAGGAGTAATGATTTGACCAACACTATTTCTGTGACCAGTCAAAGGGTTCCCTCCCCATCCTTAATGAGACGTTGGAAACGGGTAGGAGTTTGAGCAACATTATTTCTGTGACCGGTGAAAATCCTCCGCGAAACTTTATAAAGGGGAAGGGGTTTGAGCAACATTCACAGAGGTACCTTCACGCCCTCATGAGACATTGGAAAGGAGTAGAAGTTTGAGCAACACTATTTCTGTGACCGGTCAAAGGGGTGCTTCCCCGCTCTCCACGAGAGGGTGGAAAGGGGAAAGGGTTCAAGCAACATTATTTCTGTAACCAGTCACAGAGTTACCTTTCCGCCCTCATGAGACGTTGGAAAGGAGTAGTCAACATTATTGCTGTGACCAATCACAGGGGCGCCTTCTCGCCCCTCCACTTAACGTTGGAAAGGGTCGGAATGTGACCTACATTATTTCTGTGATTGTCACAAGTAATTATAAAATAGTAGACTGCGTCCTAGAGGGAGAGGTTTTCGTCAACAACTGTTAACTTTCGTTTTTAAGATATAAATTTCTGAAAGGCCGTAGCAGGATAAGCATGATCTGAGTGCCCTCACTCGGATGTGATCCATACTGCAGGAATAATTGGCTCCCCATATGAGATAAATTTACCCCAATCTTGATGGTTGAAATGTATGTTGTAGAGAGTACTGAGGCAGTTCTGAAAAAATGCAATAACCAATTCTGTTGATTACAAGTTTTGTTAAGTTATTAATACAGGATGTATATAGTTGTATATCGTGTAAATAAAGTAAGGAATGTTAATCTGACTGTGGACCTCCACGTGGTGCACCCTGGGCAAACATGAAATTAGTTTGGCGAATGTCAGCAGAAACGAAGAAAAGTATTTTTCTTTCTACTTATAATCAATTGATAGTGTGACTGGGAAATTCACGATAAAATGTGTTTTTAATTGAATGATGATGTTGTATCTGGTTTATATTACACCATTGCGGATAACTTATTATATCATGAGCTAAATATGAATCTTGCCCCTAATTCTCATGTAATTGCAAACATATGAGGGGCCACCTGATTATTGTTTATTTTTATAAACTATGAAGTACCGCTACGATCATTTCCGCAAAAATATATATTGAATAATTAAATGTAAAAATAATGGTTCTTGAATTTTCTTCAAAACATCCTCGGTACACTCTACAACATACATTTTAACCATCAATATAGGTGGAGCCGTTTTCAAGAAAATTTGATTTTTCGAAATTTGTTTGTAACTTGTGTAAACACAAATTTTTAAGTTAAGACTTAGGGAAAATTTATCTCATATGGGGAGCCACTTATCCCAGCAATATGGATCACATCCGAGCGGGGGGCACCCAGACCATGCTTATCCTGCTACGGCCTTTGTAGAAATTCATGAAACTTGGGAAAATTTGTGGAAATTGATGATAATTTACGAGAAAGTGTAACTTTATAAGAAAATATGCCGAAAAAGAAAACTAAAATCCGGCAAAATGTACTAGTTTATTTTGATTTATTGAAGACTTTAAAAAAATCATTAACCAGAGATCTTAACGCTTATTTAAATAAAAGAGTCATTACTATGCAATTTTTTCAACTCAAAGTATATCAGTGGAAAAAATATCAGATTTTTTAAGCCTAAAATAAAACAAAAAAAGGTCGAAACATGAAAAAAATTTTAATTAGTTTTTTTACTATATTGTTGATGGCTAAATTTTTTCAGAGAGTGCATACGATTAGTGAAAAGAGAATAAAAAATCCTATCGCGACTATTGAAGATCAAATTTTTGGTTTAATATTAAAAGAGTAGTTTTAATTAATTCAAGCAGGTGGTATCCTAAAAAAAACTACTTAACACTTGTTCACATAATTAAAACATTATCAACCCACACTTTAACGATAAACTACTGAAAGGAAAAAGCTCAGTTTTCCTTCAAGCCTAGAAATGAACAAAAAACATGCAAAAAAATTTTAAGTTTCTTCGTAAAGCTGATATACTAGTTAAACCAGTTTCGAGGCCTGAACAATTTTCTTTCTGAAAAATATAATTTTCGCATTTTTGTTCCAAATGATACAAGATATGAAAAAAATTAGAGGTATTTTTCATAGAAAATTTTTATCTTAACACTTTTTTATATCTTTTGTTGTTTACATCGAAAATTCTACAAATCTATTTTACGCAAAGAAAAAACAAAATCTGGCCCCAAAAATGTTTTAGACAGCATAAAATTCAAAGTATTTCTTACTTATAGATAAAAAAATAAAACTTTGTTAATTTTGAACTCTATATTAAAATGTGCTTACGTAATTTGTAACACGAATGAATTTAGATATTTTCCTAACATTAATTGTTCAGCATGGCAAAAACTATTATTCATATGACAAAGAAGAGAAAGCTCGAAAATCATATATTTGTTTAACAACTAAAATCAATCAGGAAATTAGCAGGGTATTTTTATCTGTTTGATTATTATGACTACAAATTTTTTTAAAAAGAAGTCAAGCAAAAAACCTATTTTATAAACTCTGTAAAAAATGGTCTTTATTTTGCAAACATATTGTTTTATTATCAATTTTGGCATCATATTTATTGCATAAAATGTGAAATACGATGTTTAGAAACTGTACAATATTGTCGAAAAAATACGAGGGTAGTTCAATAAGTCCTTAGAATGAAGTATAAAAACAATTTTTTTGGGTAAATTTTTTTTTATTTTTCAACATAATCTCCTTGGAGCTCTA
>NC_046662.1:21095915-21098278 GCF_010883055.1 Belonocnema kinseyi | reverse complement strand
CATGTATCTAGTCGGGAGTGGTGCTGACTGAAAACAGATGATTTGGAGCGATTCGCGCGCCATATGTTGGTCATTCTAAGGACTTATTGAACTACCCTCATAGTTAAAAATAATAGTTCACATGTTTCTATGGTTAACATAATGTTTATTTTTAAGGTTTGTCAAAATGCTCCGATGATTGCAAAAAACCGGGAAATACACGGTTTACCTCAAAGACATTCTTACAATGTATTTGTAATATAAATAAGAGCGATTTAGATGAAAAATGTGACAAGGTTGACAAAGAAAATAGGTGGAAGAACATCGACCATGCTTATAATGATTTGAGTAAGGCTACTGAAGTTGTAGTTCAAAAACAGATAAAAGAGAATTGGCCTGATAATGAACGAAAGACTAAATGTCTAGAAGATGTACCTTTGACAAATGCGAAAAAAACTTTCATCAAAACAGCGTTACCGTGCGCGTCAAAACAGAAACTGGCCGATAGTCTGGCATCCGCTAACAAATGGACTTGCCTGCTCATTGTAGGACCATAATACTGTGTGAGTTCTTTCAATGTTTTGTACGAATATTATGTTATAGTTTTAGTTATATTTTTTACTTATGCATATTTTACGAGAGGCTAATTAGTCCGATTGTTTGTGCACGCTAGATTGCAACATTGAAAGATTCCATGAATTTTATAGAATTAAGATAAACTTTTATTAATTTTATAAAGATTTCATAATATTGCATAACTCATATGAAGAAGCATTCTAGGAGAATTAGTATAGACTATTATAGCAACGGATTATTTTAGACCTCATGATCTCAAAAAGGAGATATAAAAATGGAGATTTTGCACAAATAAACTTTACATATAAAAAATTTGTAAATTTTCTTGATATCTTTAAAACTGTTTGAAATTCCATTGATATCTGTTAAAAAAAAGTAGGTGTCCCTTGAAATCTTATAACTTATTTGGAATACCTTTTTAATTCCCATAAAATCCTTTAAAATATTTCAGGTTCTGTATAATTTCGCAGGTTTTGTACAATTGGTGAATTTTCCTTAATTTTTCTGAAAATCTTACAAAACTGTGAGATTTCTTGAATTTTCTTTAAAAATTAATAAATAAATTTAAATCGAAAAAATCCTTCAGACGTTTTGAAATTGTTTAAGTCTGTAGCAATCTTTTCAAATGAAATTTAATTTTTTTCCTAAACTTCTGAAAATTTGCTAAAATCCCTTAAAATCTCCACAAAATCTTTGAAAATCGTAAGAATCTGTTAAAAGTAGTAGAAATGATTTAAAATGCTTTGAATACAAATTAAATTAAACATATTCATTTCAGTTGTTTGAAAAACCGTCAAAATCCATAGAAATATCTGAAGTCCTTTGACATATCTTTAAATCCCTTAAAATATTTGTAATTTATCAAAATCCTTTGAAATTTAATTTGTTTCAATGTATTTTCCAACGTTCTCTAAAAAATCCATTAAATCATCGAAAAACATACAAAATTGTTTGAAATTTCTTGAAATTTATAAATCTCTTGAAACCCTTAGAAGGTCCTTAAAATTCCTGGAAGTCTTTGAAATATATTGAAATCCATTGATTCGCTTGTAATGTTTCGAAACCTTCTGAAATTTCTTTGATTTACATGGAAATATTTTTGAATTCCTTGGAAAATGACGAAATCCTTTAAAATTTGTTGACATGTTTGAATATAACATAAAAACTTTTAAATCCGCGAAGTCCATCTAAATCGTTTTTAATTTCTTAAAATCCCTCGAAATTTTAAGAAATCGTAAAACTCCATTTAGAACCCGGAAATCATTTGAAATCCCTCGAATCACAGAAAAACGCTTGTGTTAAATTTGTTGCACCTCAAATTTCAGTGGTCTCCTAATGAGCATTTGAAACAATTTTCAAGACTCAATTGTATTTCTCTGAACGTAGGTGCACATCTAGACATCTAGGGGAAAGTATCATTTGGAGACTGAATTTGGGCTCATGCCGAAAGTTGTGGAGTGCTAAACCGCGCTGTCAGCCACCTGAACATCTTTCAAAGCAACTATTGGCATTGAGATACTAGACTAAATAATTGTTAATAAGGAAACTAATTCCTAATGCAACTCCCAAATGTTAGGTTAGTCATGGCCGCCGATATTTAAACTAAAGTCGGGATGTGTAGAAAAATTCATGACCGTCTACATATACAATTAGATATTTTCACTTCAACCACCAGCTAACTTCACTTTTTTGAATACAGAAAATCTAGAGGAAAGGGGGAGGGTCGGTAAGGCCGGTTTTTGGCCTAATTTATTTTTGGACCAAAAAATCTGAAAAAATCATGGTAGTATCTTATAAGTATCCCGAGT
>NC_046662.1:21089889-21095815 GCF_010883055.1 Belonocnema kinseyi | reverse complement strand
GACTCGGGATACTTATAAGATACTACCATGATTTTTTCAGATTTTTTGGTCCAAAAATAAATTAGGCCAAAAACCGGCCTTACCGACCCTCCCCCTTTCTTCGAACGAACAGGCATCAATTAAGATGCAGACGGACACGACTTAGTTTTTACATCCCGGCTTTGATGATTTGAATGTCATATAGATTTTGACTAAACTAAAATTTGGATGTTATATCACGCCAAGTACAATTTTTATTCCAAGACACTAATAGTCACTGGTAAATAGCAGGAAATTTAAATTTAGGTAATTATTATTATAACATACCAGCTTATCAACATCTATTTCAGCGAAATAACGCCCGACAAAATCATCTTGACAGGTGACTGACAGTTTGTAGACGATACTTCACGTTGCTCTGGATGAGAAAAAACAGTGTCTAAATGATACATTTCCCCTAGATTTTCCGAATGAACCTGTGTGGCTCAAATTTGTTGGAGCTAACTTAAGCAACGATTTCGGTGTAGAATGGAGGATCGGCGATTTTCTGTAATTCAATTAAATTCAACTTATCTTTGAAATTTCATGAAATTCTTGGGGATTTAATCAAATCCTTTAAATCTTGTGAAATTCATTGTAACGCCTTAAAATTTCTTAAAACATTTCAAATCGCTAAGAATCCATTGAAATGAACTATAATTTTATTTATTTTCCAAAGTTCTTTACACATAATTTTAAATCTTAAGAAAGCCTAAAAAATTCTTTAAATTCCCTTGAATTATGCGAAACGATTGAAATACTTTGGAATGATTCAGAATCTCCTGATAAGTTTAGAAATCATTTGAAATCCCTTAAATTAAAATAAATTAAACTTAACCAGTAAAACCTTACAAAAAGCTGTTCATATAACTAGTAATCTTCGAAATTTGATGAAGTACTTGGGGAATCAATAAAATGCTTGAAATCTTGTGAAATTCCTTGAACCTCTTGGAATTAACTTAAATTTTATTCGTTTTCCAAAGTTCCCTACAAATCCTTTACGTCATTAGAAAGTCTAAAAAATTGCTTAAAAATCCTTGAATTTTTCGAAATCTTTTAAAATTCACTGGAATTCTTTCAAATCTTCTGATACGTTGGAAATCTTTGAAATCTCGTAGCATTTTTATGAAATCTGACGACACGACTTAAGACAAAAGTTTCCTTAAAGATTCCTGAAACATTACAATAAAAGGTACGCAGAATTCCAAAAAATTATCCAGGAAGGTTCCCAAGGAAGTTTCGATAAGATATATAAACATTCTCTAAACAGGACGTTGCTTCCTTTTCAGAGAAAAGAAAAGAAAATGGAACCGGGTAAAAAGTATGGCAAGAGAACCAAGGGACAATATGCATGGCTACTTCTGATGATTCTACAATCTAATTATTATAACATATTCTTATTTTTTAAACTTAATATTATCATTATTATTAAACGTCAATGTGGCCTAATGGTTAGAATGCTCAATTCTAAACCTCAGCACTGGTAAGACGAGTGTTCAAGTTTCAGTGAATCCATAGACTGGCTTTGCACGAATTGGGGATTTTGCACAATATCTAGAAATTGCAAAATCAAGTATGATTTGCTCCAGGTCGAACTTAAGTCCACTGTACTGTACACAGGTTTCACTACGATTTTACTTGTTTACTATTCAAATAATACAAATTCTAGGTGAATACTAGTGCAGAAATTTGAAAGACGGGCACAGCTGCTGGGGTGCAGAATCAGTAGATTCTGATATTGGGGGACGCCGATAAATCGTAAATTATTTAAAAATGTGGGGCGTGTCGTATAAGGTGTAACTTACGAAAAAACAGGATGTTGTAATAACAACTAAACTACTATAAAGTTATAAAGTTCTGCTAGTAACGCGGAAAATATGTGAATAATCTTATGTAATGTTAAAACTAAACTATGTAGTAATTAACTAACTGCAATTATAAAAACCAATCTGCAATTATATTAAGATTTTCAAAGTTGTTTATTTCACCCTGAAAACTAATATTAAACCAAAGAAACCGAAAAATGTGCAACAACAAATTTAGAGAATACAATACAATTGAAGCATTAATTGGTAAGAAATTTATTGATAGGGATGTGACCAAAGGCGCTATGGTTATAGACTCAAAAGTAAATTTTTGGTCTAGTACACATTAGAAATATTAGGATCAGCAAGTGGAAGGTTAAGAGTACCAATTCATGGCACCCTCCCAATTATTGGCACCCTTTTCTAATTTCTTAGATAATAAATTTTTTCAGCATGTTTTGCCTCAATTAATTTATTTCTACTATCATTTTTACATTTAACGCATATTTTAACTATCTATTACAATCAAATATTTATATAAAATAAACAAAAATCCATGTAGGTTTTTGGCATGCCAATAATTGGTCCAAGATGCCCAAAATTTTCAAAAAAACTTGGTGAAATTATTCAATTATGGCTTTAAGGCCCTTGTGAATGGTTAAAACCTTAAACAAATTGTTGTATTAAAGATACCTAAGTCGTAGCTGCAGATGCCACAAATTGCAAAAGAATGTATTTTTAGTGCATAAAGCATTCTGGTTATTTTGTTGAAAAGGCTAATTTCCAGATATGGCTGAATGTCCACTCGCAGAGGAATATGGGTATAGGCATCAGTTTATAAAGGTCTCAATCTTTATACCGTTTTTCAAATAGTTAAAGTATTCGATTTTTATTTGGTTGTAAAACGACGAGGTTAATATGCTCAAGAAGATGCCGCAATCCAATAAAATGAAAAAATCTACGAGTTGAAGACAAAAATTATATTTTTGGTCGGAGCTGTTTGCTGCTGCCTGTTTTTGAAGCTTTTAAAAACTGATCTTAGGCAATCTATCATTTGGCATTTTCAACATTTTCTCTGTGAAATGTAGAGCAGAACGAAAAGTCTGGCAGGCGAGGGGGTCTATAGTCTATAGTCTATAGTCCTTCCAAAAATTTACGCCGCGTTGAAGGTATGTGTAACAGGAGACAAAAAACAAAAGCGGAGCGGGCTATAATGAGTTAGTTCCCACCCGCCGTCAGTCCCAAAATCGGTACTATAGATGAGTTTCACTGTATTTGGTAGACGGTCATGCTGCCGCGCCACGCTGCCGGCCATCTTGCTTTAAAAGCGCGCCGCCGCTGATTCAAATTCAGCGCCGTCATGCCGGTAGTAGTTGACAGGCGTACACATTAACTCTCGTACAGTTTCTGATGACCCAATAAATATCTTCATTTTTTTGGCTCTCGATGGTTTGTCATCCGGTCCTTTGCGGGGCGAAACCTTAATTTCTAATTATTGACAGCCTTAGGTAGAGGGTGCGTCTTTAAGTAGACTCGATCGTCAGGGTAGTATTGAGGCCTCGCGGGCTCTGCTGCGTAACGCTTCTGGTATATACGTTGGTTTTCTCGCTCTCTTTCTTGTATAATATTTAAATCTTCGACTGGCTGCGGCTCATTTTCTTCAAATCTTCATTCCCGAGGGCGGCGGAGCGTTCTTCCGGTTAGCAGGTAGCTCGGTGAGTGCCCTGTAGCGGCGTTTCTTCGTTGCCATAGGTAAAAAAGTATTTTTGGGAAGTGTACGTCCCAACGACGATGATTTCCCTTATCGATTCTGAATCGGCTGCCTTTTTTTGGTTCTTGATTTCGCCTCTCCGTGAGATCGGCACGTGTGACCGGTGAATTGTTTACGATTGTCACTTAATATTTGTCGTCGGTAGTCCTATCTAGGGAAGACTTCTCGCTCTAGCAAAGTGACGAGAACGTGTGCTCTGGAAAAACCAATCGGAAATGCTCCTACCCATCGAGAAAATAAATCGGTCACAATGAGAATGAAACTCTTTACGGTCGTTGATTTCGGATAAGGACCTATTAGGTCTAGGGCTATAGTTGCCCAGGGTGCTTTCGCTGCGCGCGATCGAAGGCAGTCTGGTCGCGTACCCCCTTTGTGCATAGGCACAGGTGGGAACTACCTATGTACTTCCTAACGACTCGGCGCATTCCCGGCCAGTAGTACCGGGCTAAGAGAGAGTCATGATGTTCACTAAGAACGTGTTCAATCATGGTTTGGGGAACTCGTATCGACCACGTCGATTGGTTTAAGTGTTTTTTCCAGAAACCGAGGTGATCTAACTATTGATCCTGCACGTAGTCTTCCTCGAGCTTATTTCGACGGCTTTGTACTCGAAGTTCGTGCCAGCGTTAAACTTCGCGGTTGATTATGGCGTCAGTTTGCTTTTCTTCGCCGCCTGTTCAAGCAGTGGCGCATGGCCGATTGCATTATTGCGAATCCATGTACCGGGTTCGCTCGTTGAGAACCCTTCTCGTGAAGGCGGCAATAATCTTTCCACGTCCAGCTCTCCGGTTAACGGTGCGTTGGGATTTGGGTACCGGGATAAGGCGTTTGCCAGTTCATTATCGACGCCTCGACAATGCTCGACAGTATAAGTTACTCTCCCAGCAGGCATACCGAATGGAGTAACTTGGAACGCAGATCCTTTACGTAATATAACCAGGTTAACGCGGTGCTATCTGTTCTCAAGGTGAAGTTACTGTCTTCTAAATATGGTCGGTAGGTCTTCACAGCCCATACTACCGCTAGGCACCCTTGCTCATAACAGTTTTAACGCGATTCGTCTGGAGATTTTTATCTTTTTGCAGTAGTACGGCGCTGAGACCTTTTGCACAGGCATCGGTCTGGAGGATGAAAGGCAGACAGGGATCTGGTCGGTCCAAAGCAAGAGGGCCCGATAGTAATTTTTTTACATTCTTGAAAGAGAATTGTGCTTCGGGATTCCACCGGAATTTTTGGTTCGATTTCAGTAAATCGGTTAAAGGGGCTGTGACTTCGGCGAAACGGGGGACGTATTCGCGTAATCATCCACATATACCGAGAAAACTTCTCAATTCTTCACGTGTGCATGAGGGATATGCCGCTCGAATAGCCTGCACATGTTCGGACTGAGCCTGATTACCATCGGCGGTGGAGATATGTTCCAGGTAATTAAACTGTGCTTTCCCAAAATGAAATTTTTTTGGGTTACACGTAATGCCCTAAAATTCGAGTTTCTCAGAAACGAGTGCTTGCTTCGGGGTGTCGGGAAATTTGCCAGTATCCGCTTTTCAAATTTATTGTAGTGAATACTTTTGCTAACCCTAAATCATTCAAAGCTTCGTGAATAACTGACAGAGGTTGAGCAGCCTCGATCGTTAAATCGTTTAGCTTTCAGTAGTCAATACAAAATCTTTTGGTTCCGTCTTTCTTCGTAACTATGACGGGTGGAAGGGGGGTGAGAGGCGAAACTCTCCGTCGATACTGTAAACCTATATACAGGCAATTGGAGACGTCAATTATTGATCCGTGTTGCATTAGCCACGGTCTGCCAAGGATTATTTCGTCGTGTGATTCGTTCGTGACAAAAAAGTAACCCGGGTAGGACTTATTGTTTATAAAAATGTCCAGATTTATGGCTCCACAAAGCCTCATGATTGCTCCACGAACTGCAAGGTCGGCTTCGGTCGGGCTGGGCAGTAAGTTGCGTACTTGATGTTTGGTTAATATATTTGTGCTAACTATGTTATCCGATGTTGTGCAAGTGACGAGGGCTTTAATTTACGAGGGTAGTTCAATAAATCCTTAGAATGAAGTATAAAAACAATTTTTTTTTGGGTCAATTTTTTTTATTTTTCAACATAATCTCCTTGGAGCTCTATACACTTGGTCAATCGCTTTTCAAGTTTTTTTTATTCCTTCAGAAAAGTGCGTTTTCGGAAGTTCCTCAAAATAAGCACTTACAGAGACAATAACGTCTTCGTTGTCTGGAAATCTCTGTCCACCGAGCCATTTCTTCAAGTTTGGAAATAAGAAAAAGTCACTGGGGGCTAAATCTGGTGAATACGGTGGGTGT